>NC_048425.1:482089-487034 GCF_013103735.1 Etheostoma cragini
CATTAGTTATAATTTCCTATAAATGAGGTTTATTGACCATAAATTCCAAAAATAACTGTAAAACTAAAGTTAATAAGTGAGTGTTACGTAGTGTTAAACGTCAAAAAAAGGGACCAACATTGAAAAAAACGTCAAAAATGTTGAAAAATGGGTAAAAACGTAAGAAATAGTTGCTTAAAAGCATTAATTATTAATTTTGACAGGAAGACAACACACGGGTTTAGGATAGAAATCCATGTTTTATTTTAACGTCTTCACGAGAGTTGTGTTATCTGTGCGTGTGTGTGTGTGAGAGTGTATGTGTGTGTGTTTGTGTGTGTCTGTGTGTGCGTGTGTGTGTTTGTGTCTGTGTGGGCGTGTGTGTGTCTGCTTGCGTGTGTCTGCGTGTGTGTGTGTGTGTGTATGTCTGTGTGTGTGTGTGTGTGTGTGTGTGTGTGGTCTAGGTATAGCTACATTTGTGGGGACCAAAAACCGTGAATACAGTATACTTATGGGGACCTGACTGCTTTGTGGGGACAAAATGCTGGTCCCCTTAACGTTAAAGGGCTTTTTGAGGACTAAGACTTGGTTTTAGGAGTAGGGTTAGAGTTAGGTTATGGTTAGGGTTAGGGTGAGGGTGAGGGTTAGGCATTTAGGTTTGATGGTTAAGGTTAGGGTTAGGATGAGGGTTAAGGTTAGTCATTTAGGTTTGATGGTTAAGGTTAGGGTTAGGGTGAGGGTTAAGGTTAGGCATTTAGGTTTGATGGTTAAGGTTAGGGTTAGGGTGATGGTTAAGGTTAGGCATTTAGGTTTGATGGTTAAGGTTAGGGTTAGGGTGAGGGTTAAGGTTAGGCATTTAGGTTTGATGGTTATGGTTAGGGTTAGGGTGAGGGTTAAGGTTAGGCATTTAGGTTTGATGGTTAAGGTTAGGGTTAGGGGCTAGGGAATGTATTATGTCAATGACTGGTCCCCACAAAGATAGGCAGACACGACTGTGTGTGCGTGTGTGCGTGTGTGTGTGTGTACATGTGTGTGTGTGTGCATCTGTCAGAGTTTTGGGAGTATTTTATCTTTCTGTCAGAAGAGTTGGACGGAGAACAGACGGGACGACGAGCTGTTTGATGTGAGTTGGAGAGACACAACCTGGACATGTCTTATTCCACGTGTCTCCGCCGTCTTTCATCTCGCTTTAATGTCTCTTCTGTTTTTCGTCTGTTTATTCACTTTGTTTTTGGGGGGGTCTGGTGCATAGTTTTACTTCGACTCTGAAAGTCATGGTTAGAAGGTACGAATGTGTTTCGGAGGAATCAGGCTTTGAAGTCCGGGATCTTCAAAGGAAAACTGTGTGAACGCTGCTTAGTTACACTCGTCTCCATGGAAGAAAAACAGCATGTTTGCTCACAATAACGTTAGAAAACTCCTGTGTTCTGTACGTAAAGTTTACGTAAAGTTTACGTAAAGTGTATGTAAAGTTTACGTAAAGTTTACGTAAAGTGTATGTAAAGTTTACGTAAAGTTTACGTAAAGTTTACGTAAAGTTTACGTAAAGTGTATGTAAAGTTTACGTAAAGTTTACGTAAACTTTGCGTAACGTTTACGTAAAGTGTATGTAAAGCTTACGTAAAGTGTATGTAAAGCTTACGTAAAGTGTATGTAAAGCTTACGTAAAGTGTATGTAAAGCTTACGTAAAGTGTATGTAAAGCTTACGTAAAGTGTATGTAAAGTTTTCGTAAAGTTTACGTAAAGTTTACGTAAAATTTACGTAAAGTTTAACGGTTCAACTGGATTCACTCGTTTCCATCTAAAAAGTGTTTGATGCTTTCATTTGTCAACACCTTGACTAAAGTTTAGCAAACAGCTAACGCTAGATTTAGTTTAACAACAACGTCCAACAGACAAATATCTGAGCAGTCAAATATTCCCCAAACTTTTTACGGGTTTACACAGTTTAAATAAGCGGCCAGTTGTGCGACCAGACGTGATTCCCGTTACCCCGACGTCACGGTGCTCGGTCTGGTTTTATTCTTAAGTTAAACGAAATCATTTTGAAATTGGCCTCAATGTCCGTAAGATTACTCGGAAGTTTGGGTGTCCACTGCTGCGGACCATGTTGCTGAGGACAACATGAAGACAACATGAGGACAACATGAGGACAACATAAGGGTTTAATGAGGACAACATGAGGACAAAATTAGCACAACATGAGGACAACATGAAGACAAAATGAGCACAACATGAGGACAACATGAGGACAACATGAGGACAAAATGAGCACAACATGAGGACAACATGAGGGCAACATGAGGACAACATGAGGACAACATAAGGGTTTAATGAGGACAAAATGAGGACAAAATGAGCACAACATGAGGACAACATGAGGACAACATGAGGACAACATGAGGACAACATGAGCACAACATGAGGACAACATGAAGACAACATGTGGACAACACGAGGACAACACGAGGACAACATGAGGACAACATGAGGACAACATAAGGGTTTAATGAGGACAACATGAGGACAACATGAGCACCACATGAGGACAACATGAGGACAACATGAGGACAACATGAGGACAACATGAGGACAACATGAGCACAACATGAAGACAACATGAAGACAACATGAGGACAACATGTGGACAACATGAGGACAACATGAGGACAAAATGAGCACAACCTGAGGACAACATGAGGACAAAATGAGGACAACATGAGATGGTGACATTTTTCATGGTAGAATATGGGGCCTATAGGGGCCTTCAATCCACTGCAGGGAGCTCACACAAGTGTGTGTGTGTGTGTGTGTGTGTGTGTGTGTGTGTGTGTGTGTGTGTGTGTAAGAAAGAGAGAGAGTGTCAGCTGATAAAAATAGAAGCAAACATGACAGTTGTGTGTGCATATATGTCAAAATAAATAAATAGCTGGATCAAATGCAAGCACGCACACACACAGACACACACACACACACACACACACACACACACACACACACACACACACACACACACACACACACACACACACACACACACACACACACACACACACACACACACACAGACAGAAACAAACACACACACACACACACACAAACAAACACACACATACACATACACAAATTGTTGCAGACAGCCAGGTGGAGAACTTCATTTAGTCAAAAATAATCCTTTATCTATTATATATATATATATATATATATATATATATATATATATATATACACACACACATATGCATGTTTAAAGCAAGAATTTGATTCTCATCCACAGGCTGCTTTATGATGGATGACGTGTTCAGGGTCCTGAGGTTAATGTCAGCGTTCACATATGTTCACAGCTGTTTCCTTCATATGCAGACGTCACACACACACACACTCACTCTCTCACACACACACACACACACACACACACACACACACACACACACACAGACACACAAACACACAGTTACAGTTTGGCTTTCTGCTGTACTCAGGAAACCTCGGATTACGAGCTCTTTAATCCTCTGCATCATGACCTACTTTCCTGAAAATATGAAATAATAACATTGAACAATAATAACATGGAAATGCATCATAATGCAGCTCTGCCACATGTTAGGATGTGATGTGTAGATTTAGGGATGTGATGTATAGATTTAGGGATGTGATGTGTAGATTTAGGGATGTGATGTATAGATTTAGGGATGTGATGTATAGATTTAGGGATCCAATGTATAGATTTTAGGGATGTGATGTATAGATTTTAGGATATGATGTATAGATTTAGGGATGCAATGTATAGATTTAGGGATGCAATGTATAGATTTAGGTAAGTGATGTATAGATTTAGGGAAGTGATGTATAGATTTAGGGAAGTGATGTATAGATTTAGGGAAGTGATGTATAGATTTAGGTAAGTGATGTATAGATTTAGGGATGTGATGTATAGATTTAGGATGTGATGTGTAGATTTAGGGATGTGATGTGTAGTTTTTAGGGATGCAATGTATAGATTTAGGGAAGTGATGTGTAGATTTAGGGATGTGATGTGTAGTTTTTAGGGATGTGATGTATAGATTTAGGATGTGATGTGTAGATTTAGGGATGTGATGTGTAGTTTTTAGGGATGTGATGTATAGATTTTAGGGAAGTGATGTATAGATTTTAGGGATGTGATGTATAGATTTAGGGGTGTGATGTGTAGATTTTAGGGAAGTGATGTATAGATTTTAGGGAAGTGATGTATAGATTTTAGGGAAGTGATGTATAGATTTAGGGATGCAATGTATAGATTTAGGATGTGATGTGATGTGTAGATCTACGGGTGTGATATATAGATTTTAGGATATGATGTATAGATTTTAGGATATGATGTATAGATTTAGGGATGCAATGTATAGATTTAGGATGTGATGTGATGTGTAGATTTAGGATGTGATGATGTGACTGCCGTTCTGGGCTCAACCCCACGTCTGGTTTCCAACAATTTCTCTTGTCTGAGCGTCAGAAGAAGAAAGAAAACAGAAAAACACGACAAGTTTACGTCCCTGAATCGCCACGTTTTGGACACATTTGATGTTTCGTTGACGTTTCCCGGCTGTGTCCTCGTCAGTTTCCTGGCAACTCGTCTCATCTCGCAGCTTCTCCCTTCCAGTGCCTGCAGCTTTGTTTCTGAAACACATCGGGATGTGACCTTTGACCTATTCCTAGTCTGCCTCGTTCGTGTACCTCTGAGCCGCGTGGGTGTGTGTTTTAATGTGTGTACATTGTGTCTTTGTGCCTTTCTGCCGGGCCGTCTTATCTACATGTAGTGTATGAAGATGTGTGCATGCCTGCAAGGCTGCATTTGTATATGTGTGTGTGTGTATATGTGTGTGTGCCTGTGTGTGTGTGTATGTTTGTGTGTGTGTTTGTATATATGTGTATGTGTGTGTGTGTGTGTGTGTGTTTATATATGTGTGTGTGTGTGTGTGTGTG
>NC_048425.1:487134-489486 GCF_013103735.1 Etheostoma cragini
GGGGGGGGGGGGGGGGGGGGGGGGAGGAGGAGGAGCGCGGGAAGAGGAGAGGCGGATGAAGGCGGAAACGTGATTTAATGAGTAGAGGGAGCGTGGGGGATTGATAGGAAGACCTGAAGTGAACAAAAGAAAACAAAAGAGTGCAGAACAGACGAAGAGAAGAGTGATTGAGATCCCCTTTCCTTCTGTTCTGTCACCGCGGGACCGCAAACACCAATTATTGTTCCAAATATAGAATATCACATGCAACGCTGCAAACATCAAACAATAAAAACACTCAAAATAATCAAATAAAATAAACAGCCCGGCGGAGACTGTCCAGTCCATAGACAGTGAAAGAAATGGACCAACAGGCCCCGAGAAATCTCAGTCTCAAAGGTCAGTGGGAGGATTTCATATTATCACACACAACTTCCTTTCTGAGTTTGTTTGTTTGGGTTTCTTTGTGCGTACGGATTACGTGGGTTGTTACCAACATCTGGTGGAAAATTCATGTCAATAGCACCTTTGGAAATATAATTACAGGGACAGGTCCAAAAGGAGACGAAACGGAGACGAAAAGGCTAGATATTCTAGCTAGCTGTCTGGTTTTAACCTGCAGAGATCTGACGACCAGGTAACCATAGTCATATGTCTGATGTTACCATGACAACAAGGCCACAACAAAGGCAACAACAAAGGCCCCGAAAAGGAGACGAAAATGAGATGAATCAGAGATGAAAAGGCAACGAAAAGCAACTAAAAGGCGACAAAAACGGCCTCAAACAAGGCAACGAAAAGGAGGCAAAAAGGAGACTAAAAACTGGTAGCGACTTAACCAGGTGGCAACAACGGCTCGGCGTCATGGATACAGCCGGTCTCCTAGTTACATACGATATCTTACGTACGTTACGTGTGTGTGTGTGTGTGTGTGTGTGTGTGTGTGTGTGTGTGTGTGTGTGGGGGGGGGGGATCCTGTTTGCTGCCACTGTTTTGTTTTAAAAAAAAAATGAATGCCCTTCTGTAGTTAAAACTTTGCCTCATCTTCTTCAAGAAAACACACACACAAAACACACACACACACACGCACACACACGCACGCACACACACACACACACGCACGCACGCACACACACACACGCACGCACGCACACACGCACACGCACACACACACACACAGCAACACTAGACTGTATTTGAGCCCACAGTGGAGGTGATTTAAGAGATAATCTGTGTGCAGCAGATATGTAAATGGAGGACGGGGACGTCCCCGGAGGTGCGTTAGATTTACTCGTCCCCCCGAGGAGGAGTCTTTAAAGTTGGAGCTGGAGCACACATCCTCCTCCGGTGGGCTTAATTCACGCTCACACACTCCGTTTAAGACGATATTGGACATCGTCTAAGCTCCAGCATCTGTCTTTCAAACACCCGGCTGCAGGATTTTCCTCGTTACGTCTGTCTGTGATTTCCCCCGGAGGATTCTCCGAGGAGAGGCTGGACGGAGATAAGAAAGGAGATGAAAAGGAGACTAAAAGGAGATGAAGAGGAGACTAAAAGGAGATGAAGAGGCAACTAAAAGGAGATGAAAAGGAGAAAAAAAGACGACTAAAAGGAGATAAAAAGGAGAGGAAAAGACGTCTAAAAGGAGTTGAAAAGGAGACTAATAGGAGACAAAAAGACAACGAAAAGGAGACGAAAAGACGACTTAAAGGAGACGAAAAGACGACTAAAAGGAGATGAAAAGGCGACCAAAAGAAGACGTAAAGTTGGCAAAAAAGAGACAAAAAGGCGACAAAAAGGAGACGAAAAAGACGACTAAAAGGAGATGAAAAGGAGACTAAAAGGAAACAAAAAGACGACTAAAAGGAGACGAAAAGACGACTAAAAGGAGACGAAAAAGACGACTAAAAGGAGATGAAAAGGAGATGAAAAGGTGACAAAAAGTTGGCAAAAAAGAGACAAAAATGTGACCAAAAGGAGACGAAAAGACGACTAAAAAGAGACAAAAAGGCGACAAAAAAGACGACTAAAAGGAGATGAAAAGGAGACTAAAAGGAGATGAAAAGGAGATGAAAAGACAACAAAAAGGTGACAAAAAGGAGACGAAAAGACGACTAAAAAGAGACAAAAAGGAGAGGAAAAGACGTCTAAAAGGAGTTGAAAAGGAGACTAAAAGGAGACAAAAAGACAACGAAAAGGAGACAAAAATACGACTTAAAGGAGACGAAAAGACGACTAAAAGGAGATAAAAAGGAGAGGAAAAGACGTCTAAAAGGAGTTGAAAAGGAGACTAAAAGGAGACAAAAAGACAACGAAAAGGAGACGAAAAGACGACTTAAAGGAGACGAAAAGACGACTAAAAGGAGATGAAAA
>NC_048425.1:489586-492009 GCF_013103735.1 Etheostoma cragini
CTTACACACACACACACACACACACACACACACACACACACACACACACACACAGACACAGAAAACCACTCAGACATAGAAGCTTTGTGATGTGTCCGTGGTCTATACGTGTCACAGCAGACGGCTCGTTCCCTTGTCAGTGTTTTGAAGGCTGGCTGTAATGAGCCTGCCAGTCACAGACGCAGGGATTAAAACAGAAGAACAGGCGATGACGCCGCCTCGGAGGAAAGACTGAGAGACAAACGGAGACAGACGGAGACTTTTCTTTTCAAGAACTACAAATTGCAACTGCATGCCTGCAGGCAGCGAGGCGTTCAGTGAGTTGTTTTTCCTCCCACTCGGCTGAGAGAGCGAGACTCTGAGACTCTGAGACTCTGAGACCCTGAGACTCTGAGACCCTGAGACCCTGAGACTCTGAGACTCTGAGGCCCTGAAACTCTGAGACTCTGAGACCCTGAGACTCTTAGACTCTGAGACTCTGAGACTCTGAGGCCCTGAAACTCTGAGACTCTGAGACCCTGAGACTCTTAGACTCTGAGACTGTGAGACCCTGAGACCCAGAGACCCAGAGACCCTGAGACCCAGAGACTCTGAGACCCTGAGACTCTGAGACTCTGAGACCCTGAGACTCTGAGACTGTGAGACCCTGAGACCCTGAGACTCTGAGACCCTGAGACCCTGAGACTCTGAGACTCTGAGACCCTGAGACTCTGAGACCCTGAGACTCTGAGACTCTGAGACCCTGAGACCCTGAGACTCTGAGACCCTGAGACTCGGAGAGTCAGAGACTCTGAGACCCTGAGACCCTGAGACTCTGAGACTCTGAGACTCTGAGACCCTGAGACTTTGAGACTCTGAGACCCTGAGACCCTGAGACTCGGAGAGTCAGAGACTCTGAGACCCTGAGACCCTGAGACTCTGAGACCCTGAGACTCTGAGACTCTGAGACCCTGAGACTCTGAGACTCTGAGACCCTGAGACCCTGAGACTCTGAGACTCTGAGACCCTGAGACCCTGACACTCTGAGACTGTGAGACCCTGAGACCCTGAGACTCTGAGACTGTGAGACCCTGAGACCCTGAGACCCTGAGACTCTGAGACTCTGAGACCCTGAGACTCTGAGACTCTGAGACCCTGAGACTCTGAGACCCTGAGATTCGGAGAGTCAGAGACTCTGAGACCCTGAGACCCTGAGACTCTGAGACTGTGAGACCCTGAGACCCTGAGACTCTGAGACTGTGAGACCCTGAGACCCTGAGACCCTGAGAATCTGAGACCCTGAGACTCGGAGAGTCAGAGACCCTGAGACCCTGAGACTCTGAGACCCTGAGACTCGGAGAGTCAGAGACTCTGAGACCCTGAGACTCTGAGACTCTGAGACTCTAAGACTCTGAGACTCTGAGACCCTGAGACTCTGAGACTCTGAGACTCTGAGATTCTGAGACCCTGACACTGTGTCTGTCAGGCTCAGCTTCACACTGCAGGAACACTGTCATTTGTCACTTAAGGACAAAAAAAGAGGTGAATGACGAAGAAGAAGAACTCCTCAACCCCTTAAAGTCTCTGTCTCAACCCTTCAAAGTCTCGTTCTTGTCTTGATCTCAAAGTCTCGTTCATGTCTAAGTCTCCACCCCTCAAAGTCTCTGTCTCAACCCCGCAAAGTCTCGTTCTTGTCTTGGTCTTAAAGTCTCGTTATTGTCTTGGTCTTAAAGTCTCGTTCTTGTCTTGGTCTCCACCCCTCAAAGTCTTGTTCCTGTCTTGGTCTCAAAGTCTCGTTCTTGTCTCGGTCTCAACCGGACAACATGAGGACAACATGAGGACAACATGAGGACAACATGAGAACAACATGGGGACAACATGAAGACAACATGAAGACAACATGAGGACGACATGAGAACAACATGGGGACAACATGAAGACAACATGAAGACAACATGAGGACGACATGAGAACAACATGTGGACAACATGAAGACAACATGGAGACAACATGGGGACAACATGAAGACAACATGAGGGCAACATTAGGGCAACATGGGGGCATGTTCATGTTGTCCCCATGTTGTCCTCGTGTCGTCCTCATGTCCTCAGATCGATCTGTCGACCTGTCACACACGGACACCCGGGCCGCGTCTCTCGGCGCCGGACTCGGAGCAGAACTGGATGAAACGCTCCCGTGGCTCGTATCAGACTTACATCCTGGGAGGGCTCGGAGGACACACACATGAACACACACACATGCACACACACATGCACACGCACACACAACAACACAGAGACCAAGGCACGCACACACATGAGCACACACACACACACACACAGACACTTTACTATTATTTATTATTAATTAATCCTTTATTTAACCAGGAAGTCCCATTGAGATTCAGAATCTCTTTTACAAGAGAGACCTGGCCAAGGTAGCAG
>NC_048425.1:492109-493695 GCF_013103735.1 Etheostoma cragini
CAGTTCTGAAGGCAAAAGGGGGTCCAACCCGTTACTAGCATGGGGTACCTAATAAAGTGGCCGGTGAGTGTATAATTTCTGTCTCTATCTCTGCATCTAATGTCTGCTTTGACTCACTCATTAGCCTTGGAAAAGAATAGTGTGGGAGTACCTGTGTGTGTGTGTGTGTGTGTGTGTGTGTGTATTCAAATAGCAAAAAGCACCTGCGTCCACCTCTGCACCCATGGTTTTACAGGGAGGTGTGTTCAGGTGCATTCTGGGCGTGCTGGTTTTACAGGGAGGTGTGTTCATGTGCATTCTGGGCGTGCTGGACTTATAGGGAGGTGTGTTCAGGTACATAATTCCACATGTGTTCATTCATAGTTTTGGGAATGATGTACTTAACAAAAAAGAAAACACGTCTTATATTCTAATTTCCCGATGTGTTCATTCATAGTTTTGATGCCTTCAGTGATAATCTACAATGTGAATACTCATGAAAGTAAAGGAAATGCATTGAATGAGGTGTGTCCAAACTTTTGGCCCTTACTTACGTAACAGACATTTCTCTTTTACAAATATCCTAAAACACACACACACACACGTAGCATATAAGACAAGTTTTCAGATATTTCACACTTTCACATGTGTTCATTCATAGTTTTGATGCCCTCGTGAAAATGACGGAAACGCATAAAATGAGGAGTATGAGATAAGATAAGGATGTGTTATATATATTGAATATAAAAAACATACACTGTAAGATAAGATAAAAAGTGGTAAAACAGAACTAGTATTACAATAAAAATGGAAAAAGTAGGTATAATTACAAAAAAAGAGAATGGTAAAAATTCTGCTTCTATGATAAAATAGCCAAATTCACCCGTTAACCACGTACAACTTTTGGCCTGTACTGTACAAGATAAAGACGTATTACATATATTGTTTATAGAAAAATACACTGTAGGATAAGATAAAGTCTGGTGAAACAGAACTAGTATTACTGTAAAAATGGAATAAGATAAGTAGATATTATTACAAAAAAAGAGAGTGGTAAAAATTCTGCTTCTATGGTAAAATAGCCAATTTCACCCGTTAACCACGTACAACTTTTGGCCTGTACTGGACATATATATGTGGATTTGTTTTGATTTTCCTTGCAGTCACTACACGATGTACAGTTAGATTAACATGTCGCTGTTTGGGTCGTTCTGCTCGACTGAGCGAGTCCGAGCCAATCAGAGCGGGCGGCGCTGTAATTAGGAGGTCCGGTCTGACATGTCGCCTCGTTATCAGAGAACAACCCGACACGCCAGATACTGACACAGCGCTTCGCTCTGCCGCTTCAGTCGTCTTCTCAGTTTGTCTTTCTCAACCTGTTTTCCCCTTTTCTGTCATTCATCTCTTCCTTTCTTTCCCTTCATTGGTCTTCGGCTGTCACGTTTGTGTTTGTTTGGTTTTGCCACAGTCAGAGACAAGTTGGGATTTTAATTATATATCAACACATCTTATTCCTTCCTCTTCTCTCTCTATTTGTCATTTCCTGTCTGTCTCTTGCACAACATGGCCACAAAAACATATGGACACTGGATCATCATATTTATATA
>NC_048425.1:493795-497472 GCF_013103735.1 Etheostoma cragini
ATAGACCTTAGTGGTCCCTAATACTGTATCTGAAGTCCCTTTTATATAGACCTTAGTGGTCCCTAATACTGTATCTGAGTCTCTTTCCCGAAATTCTGCCATTTTCCAAATTCTCTGGGCAAGAGTCCAGATCGGCCCATCTGAGCTTTCATTTCCTCATAGGGGGACATAGGCAGGCTGGGGAACTCATAATAATGTTAAAAAGGACATTTCCATGCCGTGGCACCTTTAAACCAAACCGGTTTCCTGATGGCATTCTTACCCTGACCAACCAAGGGGAAATCCCTTGGTACTCAGGGGTTTTGTACTTCCTCTTGCAGTTTGCAGTGGTGCAGATATTCACTCTCTTTTGTTATTTATCGGGGAGCCTGTTCCTGCGCTGTCAGCTACATTTATGAATGAATGAATTCTGTTTACACCGTGTGTGTTATTGGGAAGATTGTTTTCCCATCGCGCCGCCTGAACAAAACACGCAATATCTCACGGAGAAAATGGAGAACATTTTCCAGTTACCCATCACTTACTTCCAGGCTGAGAAGATGGATTTCTTCCCCCCCCGTAAACAAACGCCATTCATCCGGGAGACGTTCTGCTGAGGCGAGCGCGGGACGTTTGTCTTTCTGAGGGAAGAAGAAGAAGAAGAAGAAGAAGCAGGGGAGGACGTGTATTAAACCCTATGCTCGTCAGCAGTAGACGTGCCATCTAAATGCTGCGTGTGATGCAGTCGGCCTGCAGGCCGGTTGGAGTTTCCACAAGGCGGAGTAGAGAAGGAGCACAGAGAGAGAGCTCCGCTGGGGGGCCCTCCCTGTCTCAGCCCAGGTCCTACTCGTTGGTTTCCTATGTTGACAGGACAGGCTGAATTTACAGGGGGCTGCTGTTTGTTTATTGCTGTTTTTTAACGTTTTATGATGATTAAATTTGTAAAGATATTGACTTTTGTGCCCTTTTTGTTGCCCAACGTGTTTGTCACCTTGCTGAATTTTTTCCTTCTTCACATTTTGTTGTTTCTTGGTGCAATTATGTCGCCTTTGCAAGTTTTTTTTTTTTTTTTGACAATTCTTTTCCAGTTTTTTGTTCCGTGTTGAGTGTTTTTTTGAATGCCGATACGTACCGGGACCCTTGATCGCTGGTTGGAGACCACGGTACGGTGTTGTGACTGGTTCATTCTGATTTAAGGTACCTGGCTGAAAAAATACCTACATCTCCCTGCTGGGGATTAATAAAGTAATCTATCCATCCATCCTTCCATCCATCCATCCATCTATCCATCCACCCATCAATCTATCCATCTGTCCATCCATCCATCCATGTATCCATCTACATATGCATCCATCCATGTATCCATCTACATATGCAACCATCCATCCATCCATGTATCCATCTACATATGCATCCATCCATCCATCCATCCATCCATGTATCCATCTACATATGCATCCATCCATCCATCCATGTATCCATCTACATATGCATCCATCCATCCATCCATGTATCCATCTACATATGCATCCATCCATCCATCCATCCATGCATCCATCCATCCATCCATCCATGCATCCATCCATCCATCCATGTATCCATCTAAATATGCATGCATCCATCCATCCATCCATCCATCCATCCATGTATCCATCTATATATGCATGCATCCATCCATCCATCCATCCATGCATCCATCCATCCATCCATCCATGTATCCATCTAAATATGCATGCATCCATCCATCCAATTATCCATCTATACATGCATGTATCCATCTACATATGCATCCATCCATCCATGTCTCCATCTACATATGCATCCATCCATCCATGTATCCATCTATATATGCATCCATCCATCCATGTATCCATCTATATATGCATCCATCCATCCTAATAAAATAACTGTGGTCCATGTAGACCATCCGTGCCGTCTTTTACCTCCCAATCTGAGCCGTAGCCGTGAGCCTTTAAGAAAAATTAAAAGCCCTGATGAAGTCAGACGCAGATGAAAATGAAGATGAAGCAGATGAAGTCAGCAAAAGCTCGGCATCTGTCAAGTGTCGGCGTCTGATCCCATCCGATGGTTGAGTTTAAAAGCTCGCCGCAGTTCGCCAGCGGCAGACAGCAATAAAAAGGGAATGGAGCTGACGTTGTTTTCTGGTGCGTCGGTAGGCAGGTGATATAAAAACACACCCTTCTGATGTCTTCCTAAAATAGGCCTGCACACTTACAAAGCTGATATCCGTGCCAAAACGTTAACGTGAGCTAAATTCGTACCCGCGGTGAAGACGGAGACAGAGGGGGGGGGTTTGCAAGTTTGGGCACCCCATGTGAAAATGTGTACTAATGTGCATAAAGAAGCCGAGAAACGATGGAAAAATCTCCAAAAGGCATCAAACGACAGATTAGACATTCGTATAATATCTCACAAAAAGTTAGATTTCATTTCCATCATTTACACTTTCAAAATAACAGGGAACAAAAAAAATGGCGTCTGCAAAACTTCGGGCACCCTGCAGAGTTTCTAGCATGCATCGCCCCCCCCCCCCCCCCCCCCCCCCCCCCCCCCACCACCACCTTTAGAAAGCTGAGAGCTGACAGCGTCATGTGATGTCAATCTTAAGGTTTAAACTATCCAGACTCATCTGACCTTGCCCCACCAATCAGGAGAAGACTATGAGAAGATATCAAAGCGTTCGAACCCCCCCGTACACAAGCTGTACCCGCTCGACTCGCCCGACACGTTGAGGACTATCTTGATGCGTGTGAAGCTTCCCTCCACGACAACAAGCCCCCGCGGTGCGTTGCACACTGTACGCCGTGTTCAGTGACAGTAAATCATCGTCCTAATGACTCCGACTCTCTTTATTAGTCCTTCTGGGAGGACTCTCGCATGGAAATTCAAATTTCCAGCATCCATTTTTAGCAAGAAGAATACAGCAAAGAGAGATAAAGATAAAGAAGAGGAAGACAGGATGAAGATAAAAGTAATATTGATAATGAAATTTAAAAAAACTCTGCTGACCTTTGGGAACCGTAGGGTCGCTGGTTCAAGTCCACATACGGACCAAAGTATGGAGGTGGACTGGTAGCTGGAGAGGAGCACCTTGGCAGTGCCCAGAAGCAAGGCATCCAAACCCCACCTTTCCATTGGCAGCCCCCCCCCCCCCCCCCCCCCCCCCCCCCCCCCCCCCCCGACATCTCTCCATTAGTACATGTATAGGTACTGAGCGCGTGTGTGTGTGTGTGTGTGTGTAATGTATAAAAAAATGTGATTGATTCCACACAACGCTCTTTGCCAAGTGTCTTATTCTGACTACTCGTTGAGATCAGAGGATGTCGAGGAGATCTCAGACGGGAAGATGTCAACGTTTAGTCCGGATACTGTTTGGAAACCTTTAAAAAAAGGTTGCAAATGCTATCCGATTAAATAAAACTCCCAAAGATTAAATGAAAGTAATCATTCACTTACCTGAAGAACGTTATGTGGAATCATCCATGTTATTTTTGGGCAATTTTGTAAACAGAAATCCATATTTCTGATATAAAACACTTAGAAACGGGTCTATTTGACCTGAAGACAACACAAGGGTTAATACCAAAGTGAAGTATTAATTAATTAATTAATTCATTCATTTTTTTTTGGGGGGGGGGGTCTCTCTCCATGTTGCCTTCGGGGTTCCGTAGCAACGA
>NC_048425.1:497572-503111 GCF_013103735.1 Etheostoma cragini
GTGTGTGTGTGTGTCTCTGTGTGGTGTGTCTGGTGTGTGTGTGTGTGTGTGTGTGTGTGTGTGTGTGTCTGTGTCTCTGTGTGGTGTGTGTGTGTGTCTCTCAGCGGGGGGGCCTTTAAACTGGGACTGCTGCCGAGGCCTCAGCTCAGCCGGAGTCGCCATGCCGACGCTGTGCAGGGCCCTCTGATTGGTCACAAATTGGCGCCAAGTTGGAAAAACAGCTACATTTCTCATCAAATAAAACACACTGTATTGTGTGACAGATTAGGTTAAAGATCCAGGTCAAAAAACAGACACAAATTGGACATTTTCGTCCCTTTTTCAGACGTTTCCACCAACACCACCTTCCTAATTTGACGACTTATTGGAATTCATGGTCAATAACACTAATTTATATAGAATTATACCTAATATTAGAGTTACAAAAGCAGAAGTTACTAATTATTTAAGATCAGAGCAGTGAAAGTGATTAATTCTAACTGACTCCAATCCATTTTTTTAAGGTAATTTGGTTAAAAAGAAACTTAAGGGTTAAAAGTGTCACACAGTAAATAACAACAAATCCTCATGGGTTAGGGTCAGGTGCCTGGAAGACAACTCTGGGGGCTCAAAACAAAGAAACTCATATTTCAGATGTAGACTTTTTTTAAAAGGGTCAGATTTATTTTTAAAAGACTATTTTTGGGACTTTTACGCCTTTAATTTTGACGGGACAGTTAGGAGAGAAAGGGGAGAGACGTGCAGGAAATCGTCACAGGGCGGATTCGAACCCTCGACCTTTGCGTCGAGGCATAAACCCCAAAACCACTCAGCCAACCTGGCGACACAAAGGGGTCAGATTTGACCCCGAGGACGACAGGAGGGTCAAAAGTAGAAAGTGTCACACGGTAAATAACAACAAATCCTCATAGGTTAGGGTCAGGTGCCTGGCAGACGACGCTGGGGGCTGAAAACCCAGCGAGCTGGTGTGTACATTGTGTACTTTCAGAGCGACACAAACACAAACCGAGCAGATAAAATCAGAGGCTGGAGGGAAAAGGTCTGTCTCGCTTCTTTCCCCTCGGCCGAACGACCGGAGCCCCGGAGATAACGGAGTCGGAGTCATCAATCAGCCCGGCGTCTCTGGCAGAGTCTCTAACGCCCGTGAGAGACTCTGCCAGAGACGGCGATCAGACCGGGACGGGGGAGGGAGGAGGACCCTACGGGGTCACGTTGGAGTTTTATTTCACTCAGCGTTGGAGTTTTAATCACAGAGCGTTGTTTTCTCGTACTTACACTGTAAAAAAAAAAATTGCTGAAATAAACAAACAGAGAGAAAGACAGAGACAGACTGAAGGAACGACAGAGACAGAAAGACAGACAGAAAGACAGAGACAGACAGAAAGAAGGAAAGACAGAAAGAACGACAGAGACAGAAAGAAAGAAAGAAAGAGACAGAAAGAACGACAGAGACAAAGAACGGCAGAAAGAGACAAAAACAGACAGAAAGACAAAGACCAACAGAAAGACAGACAGGACATGAATAACGACAGAGACAGAAAGACAGACAGGACATGAATAACGACAGAGACAGAAAGACAGACAGGACATGAATAACTACAGAGACAAAAAGACAGACAGGACATGAATAATGACAAAGACAGAAAGACAGACAGGACATGAATAACGACAGAGACAAAAAGACAGACAGGACATGAATAACGACAGAGACAAAAAGACAGACAGGACATGAATAACGACAGAGACAGAAAGACAGACAGAAAGTCAAAGACAAACAGAAAGAAGGAAAGACAGAAAGAACGACAGAGACAGAAAGACAGACAGGACATGAATAATGACAAAGACAGAAAGACAAACAGGACATGAATAATGACAAAGACAGAAAGAAAAACAGACAGAGACAAAGAACGGCAGAAAGAGACAAAAACAAACAGAAAGACAGACAGGACATGAATAACGACAGAGACAGAAAGACAGACAGAAAGTCAAAGACAAACAGAAAGAAGGAAAGACAGAAAGAACGACAGAGACAGAAAGACAAACAGGACATGAATAATGACAAAGACAGAAAGAAAGACAGACAGAGACAAAGAACGGCAGAAAGAGACAAAAACAATCAGAAAGACAGACAGGACATGAATAACGACAGAGACAAAAAGACAGACAGGACATGAATAACGACAGAGACAGAAAGACAGACAGGACATGAATAACGACAAAGACAGAAAGAAAGACAGATAGAGACAAAGAACGGCAGAAAGAAATAAAGAATCACAACAGTTTAAGCATTACTGTGATAAATCACAGTATATCCACTATAGTACAGTAAACTACTGTATTTTTACTTTTTTTTAAATCTTTTGTTATGTTCAATTGTTTTGTTTTTTTACATGAATACATAAAATACTGTAAATGTAAGTACGGGCCCTTTACTGTGAAAAGAATTCACAGGAACTCGCTGGACACTCGTTACAGGAAGTTACTGTAAATTTTATGTTAAATTTGTTCCAGTGTATGTCTGAGTTTTAATCACAAAGTATTGTTTTCTCGTACTTACACTGTAAAAAATGTCTGAATCCTCCAGTTATTTCCTTTAGATTTCACAGTAACACTACTGGGTATGATTTTACAGTAGAATGCTGTAAAGGTATATTACAACCTTGTTGCCATGACAAAATCACAGTAGTCTAAGTATTACAGTAGAAATCACAGTAGTCTAAGTATTACTATAAAAAACAATCACAGTAGTCGAAGTTTTAATGTAAAAAAAAAACAATCACAATATAGCCACTATAGTACTGTAAATAATACAGTAAACTACTGTATTTTTATTTATTTTTATCTTGTGTTTAATTGTTTTTGTATTTTACAATGAATATATAAAATACTGTAAATGGAAGTACGGGACCTTCACCATTAGCCAATCATAAAAACATAAGTGGTCATATCCAGAATAATGTTCTGAATTGAGTCAGGAATACATGTTTATCACAGGAATTAAAGGTAAGGACGCTGATTTTCAGGTAGAAAAAAATGTAACTTGGACCATTTTTCTTCTTGTAAAAATTTGAAATGGGTCAATTTGACCTGAATACCATCCATACAAGGGTTAAAGTTTTCAACTCTGACCACACATCTGGGAAAGTTCCCTAACTTAGTGATTTTTAGACTGCACTTCAAAATTTTGGTAATAACTTTTAGAGCCCTACAAGGACAGGCACCCCCATACATCTCAGACCTGATCCGGCTGCGTACATCCTCATGTAGTCTGAGATCAACAGGCCAGAGACTATTAGTTGCCCCCCTTACACATTTTAAAACTAGGGGGGACCGTTCATTTCAAGTTGTTGCACCCGGGTTGTGGAACGCTTTGCCTCCTTCCATGCGCTGCTTAGATTATGTGGAAAACTTTAAAACTCAGTTGAAATCTCTGCTTTTTAAAGAGGTTTTAACTAGATAGTAGGGTGGTTAGGCTGGTCTTATGTGTACGTGTTATTCTTAGTTTTTTTGTGATGTATTGTATTTATGAGAGTTGTTAAATGCTTCCTTTTGTTGTGAAGCACTTTGTGATCTTCATCTGAGAAAAGTGCTATACAAATACATTTTACTTACTTACTTTTACTTACTAAAATATCACACAACAATGTCTCCAACCCTCTGAGTCCCGGGCTCAGAACATGTGTTCTCACCGGCTTTGGTAACATCAAAGAGAAGTTCCCAAAAGCCTCGACTTACACCAAACTCAGGACTATTGTTGTATTTAAGGTGTTTAAATCAAACGGCTCGGAGAGAACTGAGAAAGCCCGACAACAGATGACGAGTTTTCGGGATAAACTCCAATATCATCCCCTCGATAATCTCTCCAACCCTCTGAGTTATGGATTCAATTTGGAAAAAAATGATCTCAGCGTGGACGGGCAAGGATATTAAAATTATGTCTGAGCGATTCTTCATAAGAAGTGGGTCACCAGCTGTCGGCTCGGAGAGAGGAACACCGCGCCTCATTACTCCTCAGATTCTTCAGAGATAATGCGTCGAAAAAAGCCCAAATTCAATTTCATTTTAGGCTTTTTCCGTGTCTGGTCTTTACTCTTCATTACCCTCACACGCAGACCGGAGCTCTTCCCGGCTCGATGCTCCGATAAAAGCTCAGAAACTTGTGAGAACTCTTCATGTCTGCAGGTCATGATGTTAATGAGTGTTTTACCGACTCCAGCATCGGGCCAATGAGACGGGACCGTGGGGAGGAGTATCTTGGACGCGGGTTCTGCGTGCCGATAATCAACGGCTTCAATCTGGCAGCATTTCGGTGCTGCGACCCGTTTATTTTCCCACGTGTTATTTTTCCAAGCGATACAGTCGTTCTGATTTAATTTTGGTTTAGTTCCATTAGATAGCCTATTTCAGCCTATTTTAGCTTATCGCCGGCCGTTTCAACCGACAGCCGACCGTTTCAACCGACAGCCGACCGTTTCAACCCGACAGCCGACCGTTTCAACCGACAGCCGACCGTTTCAACCGACAGCCGACCGTTTCAACCGACAGCCGACCGTTTCAACCGACAGCCGACCGTTTCAACCGTAAGTCAACCTTTTCAACCATTTGCCGACTGTTTAAACCAACAACCAACCCTTTACCAACCATTTTGACCGATAGCCGACCGTTTCAACAGACCACCGACCGTTTCAACCCATAGCCAACCATTTGCCAACCGTTTTAACCGACAGCCGACCGTTTTAACCGCCAGCCAACCGTTTGCCAACCATTTCCACCATTAACCAGCCATTGCAACCGAGAGCCAACTATTTCAACCGTCAGCCAACCATTTCAACCGATAACCAACCATTTCAACCACTAACCAACCATTCCAACCACTAACCAACCATTTCAACTGTTAGCCAACCATTTCAACCAATAACCAACCATTTCAACCACTAACCAACCATTTCAACCACTAACCAACCATTTCAACTGTTAGCCAACCATTTCAACCAATAACCAACCATTTCAACCACTAACCAACCATTTCAACCGATAACCAACCACCAACCGATAACCAACCATTTCAACCACTAACCAACCATTTCAACCGTGGTAACCGATGCGCTGAACAAGACAGAACATCATACGCAAAACAATCAGGTAAAAATACATACTTACAAACACCATAAACAACAAAACACACAACGACAGAGCTGGGAGCAAAGGGTGATACTGCGCCTCTCGAACACACGCCGGACGGCGGTTCCAGAGGACGGGAGAACCTACCGGAGTCTCTCAGTCCCCCTCTACTCCACCGGTCATCAGAGAGGGCGAGTTGAGTCGACTCGAGTCCGAGTCAACGAGTCTCGAGTCGGCGTTCCTGTCCAAAACACCCGTCCGGGCCGATGGTTGGGATCCGGTAACGGAGCACGTCGTCCTCGGAGCGGCTGAGACTGTTTCTGCTTGGAAACGAAGGTTTAATATTTACACAGCGTCCTCTCGCTTCTTCCCCTTATCATGGAAGGATAAGAAGAGCAGCTTTGTGGGGGGGGGGGGG
>NC_048425.1:503211-504627 GCF_013103735.1 Etheostoma cragini
CCCCCCCCCTCCACCACTGATTTTTTCCCGCCATTGGAGACGGTTGGAGTGCCTTTGCACACGGCACACACGGCCGAATGTCCCGGCGGGTTCCGCTGATTCAAACTGACAGCGGCGTGATCCTCGGCGCGGGAACGGAACCGTGCGACGACCTAAGAAGAGGGACACCGCGGAGGAGACCTGGCAACCCCGCTGAGCGGCCGGTGGGGCGGACCCAGAGGATCCAAAGGACGGGGATTTAAACTCGCAACCCTTGCAGCGACGTTATTCCGGTGACGCCTCCAGTCCCATGCGGGTCTCTTCCACGGCCGTCCGTCCGGGGGACCGCGAGACCGAGCCAGGGCTGCTCGCGCGCCTGGGGGACAGAAACCACTGAGTGAGTGTGTGTGTCTGTCTGTGTGTGTTGGGGGGGTTGATCTGTGAGACACGGAGAGGTCACTGTGACACTCGCACACGTGCACACACTCATATGAAACATGTTTTGCACGGACACGCGCAGACACGGTACCACACGGTATAAAAACCCGCACCGCTACACACGCACACACAAACACACGCACGCACATGGGACCGTACACGCTGGTGCAGCATTGTTTGTGTTTTTTGCAACGCACGCGCGCACATCCGACGACAGGGATGTAGGCTACAGTACGGTACGCGTGCACGTGTAGAAACACACGTGTAGAAACACACGTGCACGCAGCGAGAGAAAACAGCGTTAGAAACGTGATTAAAAAAAACCGTTTCTACAAGTTTAGCGGGTGTGTATGAGTGGTTATTGGATCATAGGCAGTAGATTTAAGCGTGTGTGTGTGTGTGTGTGTGTGTGTGAGTGTGTGTGTGTGGGGGGGGGGGGGCAGGAATTAGCCCCTCTGGTAGACTCCCCCCCCCCCCTTTCAAAAAACCCACCGAGGGTTAAAGGGCACAACAGTATCATGAAAAACTCCAACGTGATTTCTCGTCTTTTATACAGTTCAGAATAATAACAGTGTGTTTAAAAAAGAGAAAAATGCTCAAAATCCTCAGATTTTAATTCCATAACATCCATGCATTGATATCATATTGTACACATTCCAAATCTAAATATGACCAAACTTGATCACGTCTGTGTTCACGTGTCCAGATGTTTTAGGAAGCGTTTTGACATTTGAATCCGTTTTTAGTCCCTTTTTCTGCTGTTTGTGACGATTTTTTCGGCACTTTTTCTGACGTTGTGTTGTCTCAAAAGCTGTAAAACTGACTAAAACCCCCAGGTCCAGTGAAAGTAGAGAGCTGCTCATTTAATGTACTCGTTGAGAGCGTTGTACAGAACCATCAGTGTTATTTCTTTTGACATTTCAGTTGAAAGAAACCCACATTTCTGATGTCTAAACCTTTCGAAAACGGGTCCGATTGGACCCGAGGACACCGGGGGGG
>NC_048425.1:504637-505083 GCF_013103735.1 Etheostoma cragini
TTTAGGTTTTCGCCCGTCCTTCAGGCTTCGGAGGCCGTGTCAAAGCATTAGCAATCCCTTCGGCTGAGCAGCCTGTCACTCCCTGCACGTCTTCACATGGTTTCCCTCCTCCAATCAACTTTTTAATCAAAGTCCGCTGCTCCTCAGAGCCAGGTCTGGAACGGCCCATGTTCGGATCTTCCCTTCCTTCCTCATAAATATGTATTTATGTAAATTACACATGAACCGTAACTGACCCCTGTTTCTTCCCAGAACCAATCCCCTCACTGACTGAACACAACGCTGCTGTTATTGTGAACAGATTCGATCCCACACGCGTGCACAGTCTCTCCGTTTATTACACAGGAAAGTTAAAAGCAACATTAAGTCGCTATGTAAACTGGGCCTGACCCGGTTTAAACCCTGGGATCCAGCAGGTTCCTGTTTGGGCCCCCCCCCCCCCCCCC
>NC_048425.1:505183-513067 GCF_013103735.1 Etheostoma cragini
GAGCGTTGGGTGGAATCAATCATGTTATTTTGGGGAATTAAAAAGAAAATTGATATAGGACAACATGAAGACAACATGGGGACAACATGAAGACAACGTGAGGCCAACATGAAGACAACATGTGGACAACATGAGGACAACATGAATACAACATGAGGGCAACATGAGGACAACATGAGGACAACATGAGGGCAACATGAGGACAACATGAAGACAAAATGAAGACAACATGAGGACAACATGAGGGCAACGTGAATACAACGTGAGGACAACGTGAGGACAACATGAATACAACATGAGGACAACATGAGGACAACATGATACAACGTGAGGGCAACATGAGGACAACATGAGGACAACATGAGGACAACATGAAGACAACATGAGGACAACATGAGGACAACATGAATACAACATGAGGGCAACATGAGGACAACATGAAGACAACGTGAGGACAACATGAATACAACATGAGGACAACATGAAGACAACATGCGGACAACGTGAGGACAACAGAAGGACAACATGAGGACAACGTGAGGACAACATGAGGACAACATGAAGACAACATGAGGACAACGTGAGGACACCATGAGGACAACATGAAGACAACATGAGGACAACGTGAGGACACCATGAGGGATAAACATAAAGCTCTATCTCATATCATAATGTTGTCAGACACCATGAATACTAATCCGTCAGCAGAAGAAACAGAACTTTTCGTGGACGGAAATTGAAGATGTGCAATCGCCCGCAAAGTATAGCTAGCTGCTTTCTCGCTTAAAACTGGACACATGTCAACGATTGATGTTCCCATCAGTCACTTAGACACATAAAAACACTAAAAAATAGGGTTTCTACCCATCAATCGTCTCATTGTGTCCACACTGATCTCTCCATCTCTGTCTCTCTCTCACTTAGGGGGGAGTGTTGGGGGGGGGGGGGGGGGTTAATTAAACCTGGCGTTTTTCCTGAAGTAGCCGCTGTAAAACGATCATAAAACAACATATTCATCTCTTTATTAATATCCCACTCCCACCCACACGGCGCTCGGCAGCCACATGGCCGCCTGGCTTGTCTCCAGGTGGACATGTGTTGACTCATTAGAGTTCCTGCTGGGAGACAGCGGGGCTCACACACACATCATTAGTGGTTTCACATCTATTAAACACACACACACACACACACGCCTCACTCATTGCACTTCATGTCGGTCAATCTCTGCTTTATTGCCTTGATAAATCCCAGTTACACACACAAACAGACACACACAGAATAACACACACACACGCGGTATATTTCCTGGCAGCTGTTTACGGTCAAAGCTTTATGACTTTGCATGTTTTGGATTCAAAACGCTTTCAAAATGTGGAACAAATTTGGGTTTTGTGTCTTGAACCAGACGTGTTCGCACGGGTGAAACGGTTGGGACTTGTTGACACCACACACACACACACACACACACACACACATACGCACACACACACACACACACACGCGATATACACAATACATTTGAATGAATGAGATCTATTTTAGTTAAGGGAACGTGTTAGGAAGTCCTCCCAAATGACTGTGGAGGGTTCAGGACAAGTGGTGTCAACAGGCTGGAGAACTGAATGTGTTGCATGGAACAAGGTTTGGGGATTTTTGGGGTAAACTAGTTGTCACTGTGTCACAGATTTGGCTCTATGGGTTTTCTGATAGTCAGAGGGGCAACGGAGTCCAACATATGTCCCCAGATTGAGTTAAACAGTGACTATAAGGTCTGTATTCAGTTGGGGGGGTCTTAGAGGGACTGTTATTGCCACTCTTCATTCCAACCCCAACCGGTCGTCACACACCGCCTACCAAGAGCCTGGGCCTGGGTCTGGGCCTGTGTCCGGGCCTGGTTCTGGGCCTGGGTCTGGGTCTGGGTCTGTCCCAGGTTTCTGCCTAAAAGGAAGTTTTTCCTCGCCACTGTTCCACTGTTGCTTGCTCTGGAGGAGACTACTAGACCTGTTGGGTCCTTGTAAATTCTGGAGTGTGGTCTAGACCTGATCTGTAAAGGGTCTCGAGATAACTCTTGTCATGAATTGATACTATAAATAACATTGAGTTGAATAAATCTACAGATTGTCAGTAGTGAGCAGGGGTTTGATGATTGGGGATGATTGTAAACCAGGAGGAGAACCTGATGGTCTGAGACTCCCAGAGAATCAAGGGACAGACCAAGCGCAACAACTACTTTTTAATTATACTTTATTAATCCCACAAGGGGATTCTCAGGACGTGGCTAGGGGATTTTTCAAACTACACTTTACACTCTGTTATTATCACACACACATTACACACATCAGTTGGGGGTCCGGTGCCCAGTACCTCTCCAGCTATCAGTCCACTTTGGTCCGCACGGCGGGGACTTCAACCAGCGACCCTCCGGTTCCCGGCCCAAATCCCTACGGACTGAGCCCTGATTATAGGCCTTGGTTCTTTGTGCTTCTTTGTGCTTTCTAGATGTTTTAGTTGTTCGTCGTCCACGAGGAAGTCTGGTGTCAGAACAGGTTGTGGTTGCGTGACGTAACGTTCCTCGTGAAGGTCCCAGCGTGCCCGAGAGAAGGACGTGAGAATGAGAGGAAATCTCCCGACAGCCGACGCGTGACGCTCGGCGTCTCCGGACGCACGGCGGGCCGTTAGCGAGGCGTGTTATCTTGGCTCGCAGGTCTCTGGGACCAGGACGGAAATAGAGGAGCTGCAAGGGACGGGGAAGTGAGAATATGGAGCGATGAATAAATCAGTGCATGGCGATGCGTGGCTAAATACAGAGAGAGAGAGAGAGAGAGAGAGAGAGAGAGAGAGAGAGAATGCATTTCAGATGAGCCAGTAGTCTAGACCGCTCTATAATTTACAGATAGAGCAGGTCTAGACCACTCTATAATTTACAGATAGAGCAGGTCTAGACCACTCTATAATTTACAGATAGAGCAGGTCTAGACCTCTCTATAATTTACAGATAGAGCAGGTCTAGACCGCTCTATAATGTACAGATAGAGCAGGTCTAGACCTCTCTATAATTTACAGATAGAGCAGGTCTAGACCTCTCTATAATTTACAGATAGAGCAGGTCTAGATCGCTCTATAATGTACAGATAGACCAGGTCTAGACCACTCTATAATTTACAGATAGAGCAGGTCTAGACCTCTCTATAATTTACAGATAGAGCAGGTCTAGACCGCTCTATAATTTACAGATAGAGCAGGTCTAGACCCCTCTATAATTTACAGATAGAGCAGGTCTAGACCCCTATATAATTTACAGATAGAGCAGGTCTAGACCGCTCTATAATTTACGGATAGAGCAGGTCTAGACATCTCTATAATTTACAGAAAGAGCAGGTCTAGACCGCTCTATAATTTACAGAAAGAGCAGGTCTAGACCGCTCTATAATTTACAGATAGAGCAGGTCTAGACCACTCTATAATTTACAGGTAGAGCAGGTCTAGACCTCTCTATGATTTACAGATAGAGCAGGTCTAGACCTCTCTATGATTTACAGATAGAGCAGGTCTAGACCTCTCTATGATTTACAGATAGAGCAGGTCTGGGAAAAACGGGCTTGTTGCCCATCTGCAATCATCAGTTTGACGCTAATCCTCGGACTGTGAGGCTCGGGGTCTCGAGTCTCCAAACTGAAGGGGTCTGAGTCACCGGCTTCTATTCCTCCCATGTAATCAGGGAATGACGTGCACCTGCACCCAAAGGTGAGCGCTGTTCAACTGAAGATAGGGTCGAGTCCGGTCCGTTGGAGAGCGGCTGCTTCGATAAGAGGGAACCTGCGTCCGTAGGGTTCAGTTCTTTCTTCAGACCTCCGTGTCCCCTTCACAGAGACGCCCGATTCATGAGAATCCCAGCAGCTCTTCTCATGCCTTCTGAATGTGTCATTTCCACTTATTTTGTGTTTTATAACTCCTGTAAAACTCTTTTTTTTTTGGGGGGGAAGAGCTTGCGGACTCCTGGAGGGCGGTAAACAGCGGAAACAATCGAGATCTGGGGAGAGAAAGTTGTTTACTCAGGGAAATGAAAATGTCACAGATAATTAGTTTTAATTTCACTTGCAGCTGTTGAGACAGTCGCTCCCGCCCACCTGCAGCTGCTTTGTGACATTTACACAACGCTGGCATTTGAACCCGCTTGATGCTGAGATGATTGTAAATGTTAAAACTCCTAAAGTGATGCAGCAGCAGACACAAACACCGCGGATACAAGTCACCGACGAGGAGAACCGGTGATGGCGATTAGCCTTCGAGCCGCACGGTGTTTTGCCGATTTAAACCAACATTTAGCCTTTTAGTTACAAGGGAAAGTTTTTAGTTTCCTAGAAAGAAGAACTAATGAACGTGTGGGATCTCGTTCACGATCAATTTTTAATCAGCACAGACTACATTTACATGTTTAGAATAATTTCAGTTTTTGCCCTTTAATGTGAAAAAGACGATATTCCAACATGAAAGTTAACACTCCTCTTATATTCACATTTACATGTATGCATTTTTTAAAATCCATCCAGCGATGGAGGACTCGTTGGACCGTGAGAACACAGCGTCCATCTTTCATTCCTTCAACCAGCTTCCAGATAAGGTCTGTACGGAGGAGGATTAGGACCACTGGGGAAAAATGTATGAGTTCTGACTTTATTCTCAGAATTTTGACTTTATTAGACCGGTAATTTAACAGATGGGTAGATGTCAAAGTTTAGTCCGGATGCTGTGCTGAAACCATTACAAAATAGAATTCAAATGCTGTAAGATTAAATAAAACACCCCAAATTCAATGAGATTAATCTTGAATTTACCTGAAGAACGTTGCATGGAATCATCCATGTTAGTTATGGGTAATTTGGTTGAAAGAAATCCAAATTTCTGATATAAAAACACTTTGAAACGGGTTAAATTTGACCCGAGGACGACACACGGGTTAACAAATATCATCTTTATCTCCATTTCCACCAGCTTAGATAACATCTATGTTTAGGGAATGCATCAGTCTCCACTAGCACACTATTAAACATGGAAGTGGGGTTTGTTTTTTGTCATAAGGTTATAATTCATGTTAAAAATCCACTATGGAAACAACATAAGTGTCATATCCAGAATAATGTTCTGAGTCAGGAATACATGTTTATCTCAGGAAATAAGGAAAGGACGCTGATTTCAGGAAGAAAACATGGAAATTGGACCATTTGTCTTCTTGTAAAAATGTAAATTTGGTCGATTTGACCTCAATACCGTTTCCACAGATCATCCTCTTGAAGATGTCGGTGAACTTCACGGCGAATTATACGACTCCAGAGGACAAACCCCTCACAGAGTCTTTAATATTGAATCTCCTGTAGTCACTCTGCTCTGTTTTATCTGAATAATTAACTACCCAATGTGTGTGAGAGCTGCTCCAAAGAGAGACAAATCAACGAAAAAACCCAGAAGAAGATTTACAATCTTCTCCCCCACATGGGCTGTGATTACTGAACCAATCGAGTCAAACGAGGGTCAGAGACCTGAACCTTCAGGGGGGTTGATGGCGGTTTTTCTCTGTTTTGTCTGCGTTGGTTTTTCCTGTAGAAGAGTGTGATTCAGACACTCTTGGCGTGCTGCCTTCAGGGTCTCCCGCTCTCATCGCTGATTAAATTTACAACACATGGGTCTCTGTGCAGCTCCTCCGTGCACTCTGCTTCTCATGCAGCTCACGAAACCAGCTCGTGATGTACAGATGCTTAGATTTGGTGGTGTTGTGGGGACAGGTTTACCGAGGGGGGGGGGGGGGCAGAGTCCTCCTCGGCCTGAGGGATTATATTAGAGATTTACACAGGGTGAGGCCGTCAACTACCACGCTGTCCCAACAAAAACCATCAGGACTGGACGTTGAAGGTTTTGTTCCAAATGATGATTCTTTAAAGGAACAACGGAGGAGGAAGTTCATTTTAATGTTTTCACAACTCATAAAAAGGAAGATCTGGCTTTAATGCTTTTAAAAAAACATTAAAATCCCTCAAAGTCCCCTAATACTGTATCTGAAGTCTCTTTATATAGACCTTAGTGGTCCCTAATACTGTATCTGAAGTATCTTTATATAGACCTTAGTGGTCCCCTAATACTGTATCTGAAGTCTCTTTATATAGACCTTAGTGGTCCCTAATACTGTATCTGAAGTCTCTTTATATAGACCTTAGTGGTCCCTAATACTGTATCTGAAGTCTGATGTCTCTTGTCTTCATGTTGTCCCCATGTTGCCTTCATGTTGTTCCCATGTTGTCTTCATGTTGTCCCCATGTTGTCCTCGTGTTGTCCCCATGTTGTGTTTTTGAAATAGCATTGAGTAAAAGGCTGGACGCCCTGGGGGGAGTTGCTAGGTGAATCAGATCACTGGAGTGTGTGTGCTTGCGTACATGTGTGTGTATGTGTTTCTCTTTGTGTGTGTGTGTTTGTATGTATCCGTCTGTGTGTCTTTCTGTTTGTGTGTGCATGTGTCTGTTTGATTGTGTGTGTGTGTGTGTGTCTGTGTATCTGTTTGTGTGTGTGTGTCATGTGTGTGTGTGTGTGTCTGTGTATCTGTGTATATGTGTGTGTGTGTGTGTGTGTGTGTCTGTGTGTGTCTGTGTGTGTGCGCTGAAGTTTTCCTGAGGCAAGTCAACTAACCTACATCACAGAGCTGTGAAATGGAGACGTCACATCTGTATGTGTGTGTGTGTGTGTGTGTGTGTGTGTCTTTGTCTGTCTGTTGGTGTGTGTGCGTGTGCGTGTGTATCTGTGTGTGTGCATGTGTCTGTCTTTGTCTGTCTGTAGGTGTGTGTGCGTCTGGGACTGCGTGCGTGTATGTTTTTGTGTGTGTATCTGTCAGTCTGTCTGTGTGTGTGTGTGAGTGTGCCCGTGTGTGTGCGCTGATGTTTCCACAGCTGTGAAAGGGAGACGTTACATCTGTGTGTGTGTGTGTGTGTGTGTGTATGTGTGAGTGAGACACAGCTGATGTCACATCCTCCCACCTGTGAACGTCAGAGTGTAAGTGCAACTCACGAGTCACGAGTCCCGACACCTGGACCCGGTCTTCCCAGAGGACCACAATGTGTGCGTGAGACACCGAAGACGAACCCGACCCGCAATGAACGAGACCCGATAAAACAAAACTGAGAGAACTGTATGAGAACTGACTCTTGTGGGGACAGAGTTGCTATTAAAATCAGAACATTTTGTAAGTAGACCTACTAAAGAGTCTCTGCCAGACCCGCAGCTGGTTGTCAGACTTTCACTTGGCCCACGTGGGTCCGAGCCAACCCAAGCGGGCTAAAGGTTTTCTCTTAGTATCTGTGTCAATGTCTTTCAGCCTGAGGGCCTGATCCCACCGGGACCTGCCCAGTACCCCCCCACCATCTGCTGCTCCGCCCGGCTGAACCCGTCGCCCTGCTGCTCCACCTTAGAGTCCGCGATGTCTCAGAGAGCCAGATTTCACGTCCCCTCTGGCCTTTGATCCTCGCGATGTCCTCGGGTCAAATTTAACCCATTTAAAAAAAAAAATCTGAAAAATGGGAATATTTGGTTTGAATTACTATATAAATAAAAGAATAAAAGACTACAAGATAAATACAAAAATACAAAAATAAAAAATAAAAAATAAAAAGTAAAGGTCATTAATATAGACAGTTGGTAAAAGAATACAAGATAAATACTTAAATAACTAAAAATAAAATTAATAAATATCAAGTATAAATATCAAGGATGAGGAAACCAGTTGCAGCTTGTATGCAAATAATTAAGAAGAGACATCTTAAACTGGAAATTGTTGGTTTCACAGGTTTTGGGACCAAGCAGCCCATTACATTAGTCTTGTACTTATGTTGGGGGGTTGGGGGG
>NC_048425.1:513077-514749 GCF_013103735.1 Etheostoma cragini
TAGAAGGCAATAGGTGTGTTGCCAAGCAACTGCGGCTTTGCCAGGTCTTGACCGGTGAACCTGATCCGCAGCGACACACAAAGACAGAGAGACATGAGTCTTTCAGGCAAAATGGGAAACACATGATGTTCAGAAAATACCGTTAAAGCAACGATGTTGAATGAGGATTTTTGTCGTTTTGTCATTAAAATACTCGTATATCACTCGGGAATGTTGCGGCTTTGGTTGCTGTGTTAAGTGAGTGACTAGAAGCCTTCCTAAAGCATTTCAATGTGAAATCTAGAGAGCACTCAGGGTTCTGGTTCAGCTCTGGCAGCCCCCTCACTCTGACATCTCTCCACTAGTGCATGAATAGGTCCTGAGCATGTGTGTGTGTCTGTGTGTGTGTGTGTGTGTATTTCAGGCCTGTGTGTAGTGATTCTAACAGAACAGAGCAGTTTGTGGCACTATCTCCAAAAGTCCATGTTGGCCTGCAGATGTCCTCAGGCCTGGACTCTTGGTGATTGTGGGGAATTTCAAGCCGATACGACAACGTACACTGTAGTTACAGCCACGTTCTCCTTTATCGCTAAACACTCAAAATGGCCGCCATGCCACGCCCACACCACATCTACTGCAGGGGCTCCATTTTCCTAATGTTCTAGGGGGCGCTAGCCAGCCATTTTTGTGCGCCCATTCCAGGTTGGCGTGAAGACAACACCAAGATTAACTCGCCCTCTAGTTAATAATCTGTTTCTCCGTCCGTTTCTCCGTCCGTTTCTCCGTCCGTTTCCCCGTCCGTTTCACCATCATTTTCTCCGTCCGTTTCTCCGTCCGTTTCTCCGTCCGTTTCCCCGTCCGTTTCACCATCATTTTCTCCGTCCGTTTCACCATTCTTTTTCTCCGTCCGTTTCTTTCTCCGTCCGTTTCTCCGTCCGTTTCACCATCCTTTTCTCCGTCCGTTTCTCCGTCCGTTTCACCATCCTTTTCTCCGTCCGTTTCTTTCTCCGACCGTTTCTCCGTCCGTTTCTCCGTCCGTTTCACCATCCGTTTCTCCATCCGTTTCTCCGTCCGTTTCTCCATCCGTTTCTCCATCCGTTTCACCGTCCGTTTCACCGTCGTTTCACCGTCCGTTTCTCCGTCCGTTTCACTGTCCGCTTGACCGTCCGTTTCTCCGTCCGTTTCTCCGTCCGTTTCACCGTCCGTTTCACCGTCCGTTTCACTGTCCGCTTCACCGTCCGTTTCTCCGTCCGTTTCACCGTCCGTTTCAATGTCTGTTTCTCCGTCTCCCCACAGGCCGACACAGCGTGTCCTTGTGATGGCGTTGCCGGCTGAAGACGTATGATCGGAACATGGAGGCCGTCAGCGCAGTCAACGCCACGCCGGACGACCCCGGTTACGCTAACTACGACCCCGGGTACGCTAACTACGACCCCACCACCGGCGCCGACCCGACGACCGGCGCCGCCCCCCCGCCGCTGCCTACGCTGCTGTTGGAGGGCGTCAGTTTCCCAGAGGACACCATCAAACTGCTGAGTGTGCAGGTAGAGCATCCATTACTACACCTACAACTACAACTAGATTCCAGTTTTCCAGATTGACGTCTGTCTTTGGACACGCAGTCAGAGCTGTTACATCATCAGTAGTTATTTCTGTGTCTCCCGTAGGGTGAGTGAAGGGTGGGCTGGGGGGG
>NC_048425.1:514849-519693 GCF_013103735.1 Etheostoma cragini
TTGATGCACGCTGTACAGACCACTGATCATCCCTCCTTTCTCATCCTTTCTTCATTTTTAAAAGCGCCTAAAACAAGAGACGCTTTGAGTCCTTTTTCATATGCAGATGATCTACTTTTCTATTCGTTAAGAAGCACGACACACAGTTTTTATAAAGAGCCTAAAACATTTTAATTAGAGGACGGGAGATCAAGAGAGACTTTGACTTGTGCTGATGCTTCTGGGCGCCCGGGCAGCTCAGCTGGTAGAGCGGGCGCCCACATGTGGAGGGCTAGTCCTCGACGCAGCGGGCCGGGGTTCGACTCCAACCTGAACCCCCCCCCCCCCACACACACACACTTTCATGTATTCATCTGTCCTGTACATTTTATAAAAACATTTTTTTAAAGTCTTCTGTCAATTCTCGATAATAACATAAAAGCTGAACAATTTCCCCCAAAATTGCCTTAAAAGTGCAGATATTTTTAATAATATTAATATTTTCTTGATTTTTTTGTTTTGAATAAACAACAAGAAGATGCCCAGTGACATTTTCTATTATATCTGGGATACAGTTCAAATTTTCATCTGCTTATCTTCTTCCCATTCTTGAAATAAAGGGATCTCCACTGTAGACACACACACACACACACACACAGTTTCTATCAAACAAACAGGGCTGTCTCTGGTGCTGAAGGCTCTCTCTGTCCATGGTGCTGACGTCTCTCACTGTCTCTGTCCGTGGTGCTGAAGTCTCTCACTGTCTCTGTCCATGGTGCTGAAGTCTCTCACTGTCTCTGTCCGTGGTGCTGAAGTCTCTCACTGTCTCTGTCCGTGGTGCTGAAGTCTCTCACTGTCTCTGTCCGTGGTGCTGAAGTCTCTCACTGTCTCTGTCCGTGGTGCTGAAGTCTCTGCCACTTCTGGAGATTCTACCGTAACTTCTAATAGAAGCCGGGGATTTATTTACCTTCGCTGCAGAAGGTGTCTGGCTTTTATTTGAAGCAGGCTTCCACTAGAAGCACGCCTTTGTTTCTAATTCCATCTGTTTGATAATTATAACAGCTTTAAATAAATAGTTTTAAAGCGTTCCAGCGGACGGAGAGCAGTCATTTTTTAACGAGTATTTACAAAAATATCCTCACATACAACAACAGCCAGACGGGCGACAGAGCCAAGTGGGTCAGAAATAATCAAAACACAACCACTCGGGTTGGGTACAGCTGCAGATGTTAACACACAAGTTCAGATTTGTTGTTGTTGTTTTACAGGTGCTCATCCTACAAGCTCTCACCTTTTTCACCATATTCACCTTCACACACGTCACCGCACTCCAACGAGCGTTTAATCCACGAGACGCCACACGCACCCGTTGTATAAAGATCTTTGCGGTAACGTCCCGTGTTGTGTGTCTGCAGCCGACCTGCTGGTGAACACGCTGTGCCTCCCCTTCACCCTGGTCTACACGCTGCAGGGCGAGTGGAAGTTCGGCGGCACGCTCTGCTTCCTGCTGCCCTACGCCCAGGGGCTCGCCGTGCACGTCTCCACGGTGACGCTCAACGTCATCGCCCTGGACCGCCACAGGTGGGTTTCGCCTCACCTGTTCACAGGTTCCTCGTGGTTGTGTAGAGGCCTCGGCGGGATGTCAAGGTAGGTTCAAGTACTCAAAACCGAAAGAAAGAAGCGCTTTTCTTTTGTGAAGTCTCCAAACGCATCACATCATTACCCAACAATGTCGTTACCACGGAAACAGTCTCTGCATCTGTGCTCTGCCGTCGCTGCCTTTCTTCCATCGAAAATGGCTCATAAAGGTTTAATACTAATACTAATACTACACAACCGGACATGGTTTAGTAGGAATGTGAACTGGAATTAGGGAGAAAATTAACGACATTTGCAGCCAATATTACAGCTTTCCTTTATGTTAGCATGTAGCTTACACAACAGAAACGTCGTAATGGACATAGCAGCCCTTTCTAACCTCAAAAATCACTGACAAAGGCTTCTGACGCAAATGCTGCAAAACCGGATATGTTCCAGGAGGAATGTGACCCGAATTTGGGGAGAAATTAACGACATTTGCAGCCAAGATTGCAGCTTCCCCTGATGTTAGCATGTTGCTACAGGCAGTTAGAAGTGGATTGTAATGGAGGATAGCGGCTAATGCTAGTTTAAAAAATGGCTGATAAAGGCTTCTAAGCCAAATACTACACAACCGGACATGGTTTAGCCGGAATGTGGTCCAGAATTAGGTAGAAATTAACGACATTTGCAGCCAATATTACAGCTTTCCCTGATGTTAGCATGTAGCTTAAACGTCAACGTAACACATGTATCGTAAATGTAATGAAAAGAGATATGTAATGGACATAGCAGCACTTTCTACCCTCAAAAAGCTAAGCTAAGCTAAGCTAACCACTCCCAGGTCCGGACAAACACACAAAGTGAGACTCCTCGTGTTGTCTTCCCGTCAAAATTGAAAATCAACACTTTTGTTGACACTTTTTTTCAATGTTTGTCATTTTTTTTTATGTTTTCAACGCTACGTAACACTAACTTATTAACTTTAGTTTCAGTTTTTTGGGGAATTTATGGTCAATAAACCTCATTTATAGGAAATTATACCTAATGTTTGAGTTATAAAAGCAGAAATTAGGAATTATTGAGACTAAAATTAAAGGAATGGATGTTGATGATAATCACAGACTGGAATATGTCAACTTTTACTCAATACTGTTTCAAAAACACTTCCATTTGTTTTATAATGCTATAAAATTGAATTAGACGCCCCAAAATTAATGAAAGTAGAGATTAGTACTTGGCAAAGAGCGTTGGGTGGAATCAATCATGTTATTTTGGGGAATTAAAAAGAAATAGGACAACATGGGGACAACATGATGACAACATGAGGACAACATGAGGGACAACATGAGGACAACATGAGGACAACATGATGACAACATGAGGACAACATGATGACAACATGATGACAACATGAGGACAACATGAGGACAACATGAGGACAACATGAGGACAACATGAGGACAACATGAGGGATAAAAAAGTCTCCGAAAAAGTCGACAAATGTTGAAAAAATGACAGAATCATTGGGGGAAAAGACACAAAAGGGTCGAAAAAGACGACAACAACGTTGATAAAATGGTTTTCATTTTAAATATCAAGGTCGGCCGGAAGACAACACGAGGGTTAGTTGTGAATGTTTTGTCTTTTGGATCCATCGAGTGGACACATGCAGACGTGTCCCCCCTCGCCCACGTCCTCATAAAGTCCTTGTCACCCTGAATGCAGCTGCTCTCGGCAAAATAGCAAACCAACGACTATTGAAATGCAAATGGAGCCACTCTGGCGTGGCCGGCTGCTGTTTCACCGACTCCAGCGTCGGTGTGAAGAGAAGCCGTGCGGCGCCTTTCATAAACAATAACTCATTTACATACTTTAAACCTTTAGACCCTGCAGACCTGGTTCTGAACAACTCGAGCGTGGAGTTGAGACAACTTTTTAATGAATGGATGAGCTGCAGCTGAGACGTGATTGGATTTTTGATTCAAAAAAATCATTAAAACACTGTTATATGTTTCACTTCATGACCTTCAGGACCTTCAGGACCACAGATCATGAAGGTCATGACCAAAAGAAGGAGATCCAGGGTACAAGCGGCTGAAATGGGTTTCCTCGGGGGGGGGTGGGGGGGGTTGTCCCTTAGAGATCTGGTGAGAAGCTCAGTCCTCCGAGAGGAGCTCGGAGTAGAGCCGCTGCTCCTTCACGGCTAAAGGAGCCAGTTGAGGTGGTTCGGGCATCTGGCAAGGATGCCTCCTGGGGGTGTCCCTAGGGAGGTGGTCCAGCACGTCCAGCTGGGAGGAGGCCTCGGAGTAGACCAAGGACTAGGTGGAGGGACGTCCAGGGACGTCCAGCTGGGAAGAGACCTCGGGGAAGACCCAGGACTAGGTGGAGAGATTATATCTCCAACCTGGCCTGGGAACGCCTCGGGATCCCCTGTCATCCAAGATGACTGAAAATTAACAATTTTGTACTTTTTTGGAGCGTTTGAGATACTTATTTTCACTTTTTGACTCTCATTTTCAACATTTTCTTCATTTTTGTTCCCCTACATTCAGTCTGCTGTCCACGTCACTAACACCAATATATCACCACTAACTTTACGCTGTCTTCTTCTTTAAGTATAAGGCCAAGAAACCCTGATTATACAAAATGATATCACTTTTTTTGGTCTTTTGTCAAAGCTTTTGGGGAAACAAAACTCCCAAAATTCAACAAAGTAGTGAAGTGATCCTTCAGCGTTATATGGAACCATCTGTGTGATATTTGTATGAAAGAAACCCAAAATTTCTGATGTAGAACTCTTAAAAAACGGGCAAATTTGAGCCCAGGACAACAGGACGGATAAACTCCAATCACTGAACTTTAAAAGCTTGTTTTTGTAGAGCTAGTCGGTCCTGGGAGACGTCCCCGGAGCTCCAGTCTGTCGTCGTCGCTTGTGTTTCTGCGTCCACCTGTCTCGGAGCGGCAGACGGACGACTGCATCAAAGCATCTGAACTCTCTGCTTGAAATGGAAGTTTTGTTGCAGCAGATGGTTCCTGACAAGGGAATTTCAAAAGAGAACACATTAAGTTATCCGAGCGTCTGGGTTTCAAAAGGAAAGGAAAATCTGGCTCACTCAGGTCTGCATTTTAAGATCTTCTTCATCACCATCCTCAGCTTATAATGAACAAAGCAAGTGTAGCCTCTGCTGCTACTTGTTAGCATAAATATGTCCTGGAGAAGTTAAGGAGAAAACACAAGACTTTCTCCAGGAAACAGGTGTTCATGTCCTGGAGAAGTTAAGGAG
>NC_048425.1:519793-521221 GCF_013103735.1 Etheostoma cragini
ACCCGACTTTCACCAGGAAACAGGTGTTCATGTCCTGGAGAAGTTAAGGAGAAAACACCAGACTTTCACCAGGAAACATGTGAAATAGGAGGAAATTTCGCTCATAAACCAACACACAATACACAAACTTTGTCCAATACCAATTCTGTGAGGACAGAAAGGTTTGAGTCCTAATTTGAAAGACATTTCGTATTTGCCACAGCTTGGGTCAGCAGGGAATTTAAAGAGCTTTTGGTCCAGTCTGCACAACAACAACCGGACGACAAACTCGGCCAGAAGAAGAAGCCGCAGGAACGATTTAATGAGTTCCCTCTTTCTTGCAGCCCAGATCAAAACAGACGAGGTGATTACTGAAGCTCGGTTCTGCTTGTAATGAAACGGTAGAATCAATAGGTTCTTGTTATTTTTGTTCCGTGTGTCTGACTACGTTATGGAAAGGATCCCTACAGAGATAGACCTTTCTGTTAAAGAGTAAGATCCCTTTTGTTTATCACCATCACCAAACCCACCAGACTCCATGTAAATAATCCCTACTTTCATCATCGTTAAAGGCGCTGTGTTTTATGGCCGACAAAAGTGGAAAGACGAACCATGACTGTCGACAATCAAAGCTCTTTCGACTTTTTTTGAAGTGTGTTTAAGCCAGGGAGCGAGTTTGTTTAATGGGGAAAACACAAGACTTTCACCCACAGAATAACAAACAACAAAGCACCAGACTCCACTTAAAATGAACTGTTTTTTTACCATCGTAACATTCACTTCATTCAAAGTCGATAGAAACAAAATTAAACTATCAAAAGCCGTCTTGGTACATCTTTCCACCGGTTTCAACAATCACCACTCTGGTCTGGTTGATATTAACCTTAATTCACCCATTTACATGTGGAGATATACTGCTCTATACACGCTAAAAGTAGTGATTATTTACATGGAGTCTGGTGGAGATATGCTGCTCTATACACGCTAAAAGTGGTGATTATTTACATGGAGTCTGGTGGAGATATGCTGCTCTACACAAGCTAAAAGTAGTGATTATTTACATGGAGTCTGGTGGAGATATGCTGCTCTATACACGCTAAAAGTAGTGATTATCTACATGGAGTCTGGTGGAGATATGCTGCTCTACACAAGCTAAAAGTAGTGATTATCTACATGGAGTCTGGTGGAGATATGCTGCTTTACACAAGCTAAAAGTAGTGATTATCTACATGTAGTCTGGTGGAGATGTGCTGCTCTACACAAGCTAAAAGTAGTGATTATTTACATCGAGTCTGGTGGAGATATGCTGCTATACACAAGCTAAAAGTAGTGATTATCTACATGGAGTCTGGTGGAGATATGCTGCTCTACACACGCTAAAAGTAGTGATTATCTACATGGAGTCTGGTGGAGATATGCTGCTCTATACACGCTAAAAGTAGTGATTAT
>NC_048425.1:521321-525437 GCF_013103735.1 Etheostoma cragini
CTTCTCCTAAACCCAACTGTCCCGTTCTTCTTCTCCTAAACCCAACTGTCCCGTTCTTCTTCTTCTCCTAAACCCAACCGTCCCGTTCTTCTTCTCCTAAACCCAACTTTCCCCTTCTTCTTCTCCTAAACCCAACCGTCCCGTTCTTCTTCTCCTAAACCCAACCGTCCCATTCTTCTTCTCCTAAACCCATGGAGGACACAAGATAATTTAGTAATTCCTCTTTTACCGCGTGGTGAACCTATGAACTTGTAAGTAAATCTCATATTTTGAAGGCTTTACTTTAAACCCACATAAAAAAAACTACATAAATACACATTTTTGAAAAATATTTTGATCAATTTAGTCTTTTTAATTGAATCAGAAGGACACCTGGAGAAGAATGGAACGGTCTCAAGGCTACAATAATATAACTACTACTACTAATAATAATAATAGTAATAATAATAGCATTTAGGCTTGTCTCTGTGTACACATATTTTATAAAAATATACTTTGGGTTGTGGTATTTGTGTCCCACTGTTGTCTATCGTCTCCCCCCAAACTGTGAGTATTTATCCACATCCCGTTATTGTAGCTGCATAAATGGGCTTTTCAACTCCTTCACAATCCTTAGTAAATAAATGGAAACTCAGCTGTTAGTCGCGGCTCCATCACCTCGACATCTGCGATGGATGTTTCCAGAATGGCAATCTGAGTGCTCTAGCTGAACCAATTTTCCCTGCTGGGTAGACATTTTGCGTTCAATTACACCCGTCGATGTTCATCAGATGTGACATGAACACAAGCGTGGCACAAAGCGCTTAAGAGCAGCTCACACTGTACCGAGGGAACAGCAATGCAACTCCTGTCCTGCTGGGACAATTGGACATTTAATCGTTGAAGGCTACTCATCACTGAGTGTAAAAAGAATCAGATAAAACCGTAGAACATGGATTGTCTGTTGTTTTTAACATTGGGTTTAATTGTCTGTTTGTTTTTTTAACCCTTGTGTTGTCTTCTCGTCAAAATTGAAAATCAACACTTTTGTTGATGCTTTGTATCAATGTTTTAAACTTTTTCTCATGTTTTTGTACGTTTTTCAACACTTTTTTCATGTTTTCAACACTAACTTATTCACTTTAGTTTTACAGTTGTTTTGGAATTTATGGTCAATAAACCTCATTTATGACAAATTATCCCCAATGTTTGAGTTAGAAAAGCAGAAATTAGGAATTATTGAGACTAAAATTAAAGGAATGGATGTTGATGATAATCACAGACTGGAATATGTCAACTTTTACTCAATACTATTTCAAAAACACTTCCATTTGTTTTACAATGCTATAAAATTGAATAAGACGCCCCAAAATTAATGAAAGTAGAGATTTGTACTTGGCAAAGAGCGTTGGGTGGAATCAATCATGTTATTTTGGGGAATTAAAAAGAACATTGATAGAGGAAAACATGAGGACAACATGAGGACAACATGAGGACAACATGAGGACAACATGAGGGCAACATGAGGACAACATAAGGACAACATGAAGACAACATGAGGGCAACATGAGGACAACATGAGGACAACATGAAGACAACATGAGGACAACATGAGGGCAACATGAGGACAACATGAAGACAACATGAAGACAACATGAGGACAACATGAGGGCAACATGGGGACAACATGGGGACAACTTGAGGACAACATGAGGACAACATGAGGGTTAAGGATCTGGTGCTAAATCTCTGAGGCAATCTCTTTGTACAGTGCTTCAGCCTAGGTTGGTGTTGAGTGTGGTCTAGAGATTAATTGACCTGACTAACAACATCATAATGTCATATACGCCAAGCGATCCCCTCCCTGCAGCCTGTAATCCTCTCCCGCTGGCCGGCTGCCCGGCTCAGTTATTACCGTTCAGAATTAAATTGAAATCCAGTGTTCGGTCACGAGGGTCAAAGCCAGCGAAAATACCCCCGATACCAACCGATTAACTCAACACAACTGGGAAAATGTGGACTAAAATAAGCTATTACCCTCCGTCTCCCCTGTGTCTCCCCCCCCTCCCCCCCATCTCTAAATCCACTCTCTTTACCACTCATTCAGTTCAGTGTCGTTGTTCTCGTCCTCCTCTGCTTCTTCCTTTTCTCCCCGTGGTTTTTAATCAATAGCTCGATCCTTATCTCTTTGTCTTCCTACTCCCCTGCTGGGGTTTGTCTCAACCGTGAGTCCACATGTCTGTCTCGCTGTCTTTCTTTATTTCCTCCAACAGTCAATACTGAAGAAACAACTGTGCATAATGATGAGCTGCTCCGACGGCGGCCGCTCGGTTCCCTTTTATCTGATCGGGGACTTGTCGATAAAAACCATTTGTGGATAAATGGACCTGCAAAAGTCTTTGTTTCATGTCATGTCTGTGACGCTGCTTTTACTGGGAATTAAACTCACTTCAGTGAAATGGCCTCAAGTTGTCCAAACTGTGTAATATTGATTGGTTATTCCCGTCCTAATACACCCCGTAGGAGTGTTTTCATTCTCATAACTAACCCTAAACCAGAGAAGGGAGCGGTTGCAGCACGGCTGGACACCCAAAACTACCCAGTTAACCCTGGTGTTGTCCTCCCCGGTCAAATACTGAGTTTTCACTAACACCACCACCTCACTAGTTTCACTAGTTTTTGGAATTCTTGGTCAATAACCCTCATTTACATAGAATTATACCTAATATTTGAGTTAAAAAAGCAGAAATTAGGAATCATTTTGATAGTTAAGTTAATAGTTAAGATCAGAGGAATGAAAGTGATCAGTTGTTTTTATAAAGAGCGGTTTTTATGGTAATTTGGTCAAAAAGAAACTCTTATTTCAGATTTAGATGTTTTAGGACAACATGAGGACAACATGAAGACAACATGAGGACAACATGAGGACAACATGAGGACAACATGAAGACAACATGAGGACAACATGAGGACAACATGAGGACAACATGAGGACAACATGAGGACAACATGGGGACAACATGAGGACAACATGAGGGCAACATGAGGACAACATAAGGACAACATGAAGACAACATGAGGACAACATGAGGACAACATGAAGACAACATGTAGACAACATGTAGACAACATGAGGACAACATAAGGACAACATGTAGACAACATCAGGACAACATGAAGACAACATGAAGACAACATGAGGACAACATGAAGACAACATCAGGATAACATGAGGACAACATGAAGACAACATGAGGACAAAATGAGGACAACATGAGGACAACATGAAGACAACATGAGGACAACATGAAGACAACATGAGGATAACATGGAGACAACATGAGGACAATAGTATTGAGTAAAAGTTGACATATTCCAGTCTGTGATTATCATCAACATCCATTCCTTTAATTTTAGTCTCAATAATTCCTAATTTCTGCTTTTCTAACTCAAACATTAGGTATAATTTCCTATAAATGAGGTTTATTGACCATAAATTCCTTAAAAAAACTGTAAAACTAAAGTTAATAAGTTAGTGTTACGTAGTGTTGGACAACAAAAAAAGTGACAAACATTGAAAAAAAGTATCAAAAGTCTTGAAAAAAGGTACAAAAACGTGAGAAAAAGTTGAAAAGATCAATTAAAAAGCGCCAAGCAGACAACACGAGGGTTAATCTTTTTTTAAGTCTCTTGAATGACTTAAAATGTACATTTTGTTTATAATTCCCTTTGATTTTTTTTTTTTTTTTTTTGCATCTGGAAGAATCTTTTTTCAACATACAGAAACAGAAAGTTAATTTCTGGAAGATGTGTGAGAACTCGTCCGTCAGGATCCATCCAGATACCCTTAAAATAATCAATTAAAAAAGAAGATGCAGGCGTGAAACGAGCGTTATTTAAACGTTAATATTAGACTTTATTAACCATCTCTGTTCTCACGGTGGGAATATGTTTATCTCAGTATGTGGGCAGATTAAAGCGTAACTCAGAAGACAGTGGAGCTCCATCAGATGAATGACACGACAAAGAAGATAATTTGAAGTCAAAAAGAGAGAGAGGGAGAGAGAGAGAGAGAGAGAGAAAGAGAGAGAGGTAGAGACAGAGAGAGAGAGAGAGGAAGAGAGAGACAGAGAGAGA
>NC_048425.1:525537-527502 GCF_013103735.1 Etheostoma cragini
TATATATATATATATATATATATATATACATATTTTTCCAACTTTCACACACGTTGTCTCCACTAAGCCGAAGTGACGAGCGTCTCCTGCTGTTGAAGGTTTCCTGACAGTGGTTTCTACACATCTCCACTGTTGCGATGATGCGTTCAGTGTCTCGACGTTTTGCAGCGCTTCATCCTCCTCGCCGACGTCAACGAGACACCGAGAGGTCGGAGACGTCCTCGCACCCAGCTGCCACTCATCAGCACACGTCTGTCCTCCAGAGAGAGGCTGTCACAACAACCATCTGTAGTCATCCTGTTCAGAGTCTGGCGCTCACTCACACTGACAGACACGCAGCGCTGCTAAATGTTTTGGAAAGGACTCAACAAACATGTCTGCCGGTGGGACATCGGCTAAATGCCCCACTTACAAACACTTTGCACACGTTGTGTGTTGTTCCAGATCAGCTGGAAAATGTCTTCATTTCCAAAATGGTTTCAAAAATACTTCTTTTACCTCCTTTAAAAATGTCTACATGTCTTTCTAAAATACACTTACCACATTTCTTTGCATTACAAATAAATGTCTTAATTTTGTTCATTACTGTAAAAAAGTTGCGCAATTGTTGCTCAACCCTTTGTGTTTGTCTTCCCGTGAAAATTGAAGATCAACACTTTTGTTGAATGCTTTTTAATCACTGTTTTATTTAAAACGTTTTTCTTACATTTTTGTCCCTTTTCTCAATGTTTGTCACTTTTTTTGACGTTTAACACCACGTAACACTAACTTATTAACTTTAGTTTTACAGTTATTTTAGGAATTCATGGCTAATAAACCTCACTTATATTTTATTGAGAATTATTGAGACTAAAATTAAAGGAATGGATGTTGATGATAATCACAGACTGGAATATGTCAACTTTTACTCAAAAAAACACTTCATTTTCTCTCTCCAAATGCTATAAAATTGAATAAGACGCCCCAAAATTAATGAAAGTAGAGATTTGTACTTGGCAAAGAGCGTTGGGTGGAATCAATCATGTTATTTTGGGGAATTAAAAAGAACATTGATATAGGACAACGGGTCCAAAAACCCTGACTTCCCAACTTCTAAATGATCTAATCTACAACAAGGTCACACGTAAATGAAGCAAAGCTCTTCTATTTGTTCTCCTCTAACTTATAAACCGACCTATTTTATTTTGTTCTTGTGCTCACTTGGTCTAAACAGTAACTCCAATGCCATTTGGTCTGTGGAAAAACTCAGTGTGAAGGAGCGAGACAAAAGCCTGAATGAAGCGAAAAGATAAGTAGCAGACCTGCAAGACAGAGATTACCAATACGCTTTCAAATGTGTCGATCTGCACTCGGATGCATTCGGCCTTCAGTAAACACATCCTGTCCTAAAATCCAGCCTTTTCTCAGATAAGAGAGGCCTTTAAAAGACACCTGAAACCTGCAGAGACAAAGACAAAGCCGCTCTGTGTACATTCGTTCTAAGGATAGTTCTTAGTTGGATGGCCCAGGTGTACCAATTTATTGAGATTCCTCAACTTTCTGCCAACTGTCAACTGGGAATGTGCTACTGGATCCAAGCGGATCACTGGATGTGATATTTGGTCTAAAATCCTGGAGATTTCTGACCCGTGTGTTGAACAGCAGGCTGTTGGGGGAAAATTTACTAAACCGATGTTCAGCCTCTGATGCTGGCACGAGGTTGACCCACAGTTGTTACCGTGATATTGATTTATTTTAATGGTGTGTTGAAATGTAGGTCACACAGTCGCAGGTTTCACTGCTACATCTCTCTCTCTCATCTGTCGTATTCCAAGAGTGGATGGATGAAACATCAAGGGCCCGAAGCAAGGGTCTTTCATATTTTCAGACACTTGAACACACCTTAGTGTTCATTCTGGGCGTGCTGGTCTTACAGGGAGGTGTGTTCAGGTGCATTCTGGGCGTGCTGGTCTTACAGGGAGGTGT
>NC_048425.1:527602-535384 GCF_013103735.1 Etheostoma cragini
TCTTACAGGGAGGTGTGTTCAGGGGCATTCTGGGCGTGCTGGTCTTACAGGGAGGTGTGTTCAGGTGCATTCTGGGCAGCAGTGCTGGTCCTTATGTTCACTGTTCAATTTAACATAAAATGTTATGGTAACTCACTGGCAACGATGGTCCAGCAAGTTATTAGTTTCCTTTCATCTTGCAGAACACGGGAGTTGCTGCTCCACTGCTGCCTCCATCGCTTAGTTGGTCTTTGGTATTTAATGTGGCTTATTTAATGTTAGTGAGAACATAGATAACAGCTTCGGTTCCCGATGTAAATGGCTTTATGGCTGCAAAGAAAAGTGCTTAAACATTGTATATATAGTGTCTACTTACAGGGATACGTTGCCAATTTCAATCCAGCTCTGTGTCATGGCAGTGTGGGCGGACGAACAACTTCCCTCTGGGAACCAGCTGTCACCTTTGGTCTGATGTCGAAGACATGAACTTGTACTAACTACGACTGGTGCTACAACTACAGTTGTTACTTTGGATTCAACAAGTACTCCACCACCCCCCCCCCACACACACAAAAGAAAACACCCCCCGATGGTTTTTTCCCCAGGTGTCAGTCTGTCAGATTTGAAGCCCTAAGATGCTGTCAATTCAGGCTTGCTCGGCTCGTTGTGAGATAGGTCGGTCCATCGCCGGGGGCAGCCGAGAAAACATCAATAATTTCTCACCGCACACACACCGACACAGAAATGTAATGACATGTGCAAGAAGAAAACACACACAAACGAGTGAACACACACACACACAAACCCATACAGTTAAATGCATCCGACTCAGTTCAACAACACTCTCTGTCTGCTCTCTGCAAACATCAATCAAAACACTTTGAATTGCATCTTTTACCAATTGGGCTCTCAGAGCTCATCTATCAGAGCAGTGTGTGTGTGTGTGTGTGAGAGAGAGAGAGCGAGAGAGAGAAAGAGAGAGAGAGAGAGAGAGAGAGAGAGAGAGATGAAAAACAGTTGTTAATTGGCCCTTGTGTTATTTTCAGCTTGTCCACTGACTTTGATGGTGGTCATAGAGCTTTCTCTCCATTCTTCCTACTGACGGACGGAGAAATGCACGAACGATTTGAGTTTTGTGTCGACAAAAACGCACTGATAACACACTGACACAAAACATCTTGTCACAGATTTTGCATGCGCATCGTGGGTCGTTTAAAGGTCCCATGGCATGAAAATTTCCATTTATGAAATAAGTATCGTCTGCCTGTGGTCCCCCCCACAGCTAGAAATGGAGATAGGTGTGAACCGAGCCCTGTGTATCCTGCTCTGTCTTTGAGAAAATGAAAGCTCAGAAGGGCCGATCTGGAATGTTCCCCTTATGATGTCATAAAGGGAAAGGGTCCCTCCCCTAATGATTGGGACTGGCCCTAGTGGCTGTAACTTCAGATACAGTATTAGGGGACCACTAAGGTCTATATAAAGAGACTTCAGATACAGTATTAGGGGACCACTAAGGTCTATATAAAAGAAACTTCAGATACAGTATTAGGGGACCACTAAGGTCTATATAAAAGAGACTTCAGATGCAGTATTAGGGACCACTAGGGTCTACATAAAAGAGACTTCAGATACAGTATTAGGGACCACTAAGGTCTATATAAAGAGACTTCATATACAGTATTAGGGGACCACTAAGGTCTATATAAAAGAGACTTCAGATCCAGTATTAGGGACCACTAAGGTCTATATAAAAGAGACTTCAGATGCAGTATTAGGGGACCACTAAGGTCTATATAAAGAGACTTCAGATACAGTATTAGGGACCACTAAGGTCTATATAAAAGAGACCTCAGATACAGTATTAGGGGACCACTAAGGTCTATATAAGAGACTTCAGATACAGTATTAGGGACCACTAAGGTATAGATAAAAGAGACCTCAGATACAGTATTAGGGACCACTAAGGTCTAGATAAAAGAGACCTCAGATACAGTATTAGGGGACCACTAAGGTCTAGATAAAAGGGTCCTGGGCTGCCAGACCAGAGCTTTCTACTTCTCACAGCTACATGTACGATTGATCCATGACACCCAGCGAGCTGTAATTTACTGACTGCGTGTAAGCAGCTTACAGATCTGACTGTGGGCGCCCGCTCGTCTCCGCGAGGCGGTCTCCCGCGTCTCATGCTGTCGGTCTTTGTCTAATCAGTCAAGGGCATCCTCCAGCTGATCCATTTACAGTCATAAAGCCCCTGCTAAGGGCACTTCATTTAAATTATAATTGCTTCTTATGGGATGATTTTCCATACTTGTTTTTCTTCCTCCCGTGTAGCTCTTTGTGCGTCCTCAGGTAAATTTAACCCAACATTTACATTCAGATTAAAAGCCGTGCTGCTCCGTGTCCTTCAAGACCAACGTACACACACTGAATATCTTTGCTGTTTATATAAGCCTATTATATCATTAATATTCATGAGAAGTTCTTTTGAAGGCACGGCGTCTCCCGGCTGGGGTGGTTATGTTGTTTATCCTTTTGTTTTAATAAGCACGGCCTGCTTCTCTTCTCATATTGTTTAAATTCTCGACATCAATACCCCTTAGATTGCCATTAAAGTAGACGCAATATATATATATATTCACCTTCTTCAACGATCCAATGTGAGAGATTAGAGATGGTCTACCCCCCCAGCCGGGGGAAGACTCCAGGATTCAGTCTTTATTTTCCTACATGGCACTGTAACTCATATTTCTGTATTCCACACCTGCAGGGGCGTAGCCGAGATTTCAGAAGTAAGGGGGACGGACTCTTCAGATCCCACGGATTCCAAGTAGCCTACATCTCGTGTATAATTGATGAAAACAGACATTTCCATATATCGTTCCATTCAGTTTTACTGAAGGTAAAGTCCCCAAAATAACATGATTGATTCCACCCAACGCTCTTTGCCAAGTACACATCTCTACTTACATTAATTTTGGGGTGTCTTATTCAATTTTATAGCATTGTAAAACAAATGGAAGTGTTTTTGAAATAGTATTGAGTAAAAGTTGACATATTCCAGTCTGTGATTATCATCAACATCCATTCCTTTAATTTTAGTCTCAATAATTCCTAATTTCTGCTTTTCTAACTCAAACATTGGGTATAATTTCCTATAAATGAGGTTTATTGACCATAAATTCCTAAAAATAACTGTAAAACTAAAGTTAATAAGTCAGTGTCACATGGTGTCGAAAACGTCGGAAAAAAGGGACAAACATTTAAAAAAAACTTCAGAAGTGTTGAAAAAAGGGACAAAAACGTAAGAAAAAGTTGAAAACATTGATCAAAATGATCAACAAATTTTGATTGGAAAACGACACGAGGGTTAAATAATAAGCTACGTTGGTGCCAGAGGATGTTGGAACTATTTTCTCGGAGGCGGTGCTGTAAGTAAATGTGTGTGGGGTTGTGTGGGGGGATCCTGGGGCAAACATGGTGGACTACAAGGGTTGTAAGAGTGGGGGACTGAGGACACCGATTTGAAAAGTGCACGGGGACATGTCCTTTAGAGAGGAGCAAGAGGCAAGCATCTGAGGGGGGGTTAGTGACCATTTTTAATGGTTAGTGACCATTAATTGTAGCACTTTGAGATTTCTTTTTGAAATGTAAAGGGCACTACAAATAAAATGTATTATTAATATTATTACTTCTTCTCACTTTCTGGCTCTAGAGACTCACTCTTAGAGATCTTTTGTTAGTGTGTGTGTGTGTGTGTGTGTGTGTGTGTTTGTGTGTTCCCCACTGATGTCTACTGGCAGGTTGTGTTCTTCACCCACAAGTCTGTCTGAATCCGTTTGAGAGGCGCGTGGAGGTGGAGAAGGATGATTGAAGCTGTCGCCGTTTTCAAGTGCAGCAAATTAGGAAAATGACTCGGGCGACGGTGACACTGATCGGGAAAATTGACGGTTATTGCCTGTACTGGTGTTATGTGCAATCATTTCCCAAGAGGGAAACCAATCAGATGCAGATCTTCCTCCATGAAACCGTCTCCACATCGCCCACTCTCTGCTGCAGAGACGTAGCTCCCCTTTGGGCAGAAAGCTCGGACAGACCCCGGCTCTTTGCCATCTGTCGCTGCCGATTGGGACAAAGACACACTGATACAGACATAGAGCAATATGAATTGTAATAATTAAGGACATGGGCCGAGTTCCTTGTAAGGAGACACTTTGTGTAAATGGCGAGGTTTTTTGTTTTCCTTCCTTAATGGAACAAACAGAGCTACGTCACGTTCTGCGTCACGGGAACGACTGATTTGAACCCAAACCAACATCTTAGATTAGATTAGATTAGATTAGACGACACTTCACTCATCCCACAGTGGGGAAATTCCCTTGTTAAAGCAGCAGTTTCCTAAAAAGCAAACAACAAGCAAGCAAACACACAAACAGCAGGCAAACATCAGGCAGACAACAGGCAAACAACAGACAATGTGCAAAAAGTGTTGGATGAATGTAAAGTGGCGTCATATAAAAGGTATTTTAAAGTAAAGTGAGGTGGCCACAGTACAAAAAAGTACCATAAAAAAAGACCATATTATAAATGATATTGAAAAAGTAATTACTCGTAATGAAGAAATATAAATTCAGATAATAAAGATGTGCAGAGTGTGTGGAGTAGATCAAAAACAGGACCAGAAACTGCAACATCATCAGGTGGTGCAGGTGTGTGAGAGTCTGACTACAGTCTAAAGCTTTTTATAAAGGTGCAGTATAGACTATTAAGACTAACTTATATTATTATATGGCATATTTGCGGAAACTGACCCTATTTTTGAGTAGAACTACATGAAGCAGGTCATTAAAAATAAATCCAACTCCTCTGGCGCCACCTAGAGCCTGAAGTGCGATATGCAAAAATCCACCGCTCCCTGTTCAGATGCACCAATCAGGGCCAGAGGCGGGGGTGGCTAACTGCGTGCCAATCACTGCATGTGGGAGGAGGGGCTTAGGGGGCCGTTTTGGGCTTTAGCAGAAAGGAGGGGAGGGACTAAGAAGTTGTCGATGATCTAAGTCCTGGATCTTCACAATGTACCACCAGCACCTTTAACTAGTGTTGGTGCCTATACCGGACCAAAACGTTACATTCTCTGGTTACGATATGAGGACAGAAAACACTTCTGTGGACCGTATTAGAGCGGGGGGGACAAACAACCTACATGCATATTGCTGTGTAATTTGGAGGACTTGTACAATTTTTTTCCAAATATTCAAAGTGTGGAGGCCATTCTATGATCCTCGGCATGGATGGCATGGTGTTCTCAACGCGTAGAAAAAAAAGATCTTGAGTCCGGGCATTGATTATCTTTGGGTGGTTTCCCGTTTATTATAAAGTTGAAAAAAGAGTCACATCACATAAAATAGTACTTCACCATAGTGCTGATTAATTAAAATGTTGCGGCGTGTTCACGGCTATGAAGAGAACCGTGTGTTCCCCGCCTTCCACACCTTCCCTCACTGATTACCCCACCTGGACATACACCTTATTCCCAGTGACGTACCACAACCAGTGCAATACTGCCCCAAGTGGCTAAAATAAATGACTAAATTAACCTAACCAAATAAGGTGGATGCAAATGGCTCGGACACAAAGGATGAGCAGGTTTTATGTTGTGAATGCCGAGTTTCGTGCGTCTGCAGCAGCTCCACTCGAATACGGAGAGCTGAACATTACACTCTGTAAGTATGAGTTGGAGTCTGCTGTTTTTTTGGGGTTGGAAGAGAAAGAAAACATTCAGCCAAGCAGAAAAGTCCATTATCCCCAGTTAAAGGGACTGGAACTGGGCTCTGTCTTCCACTCGGCGTCCCGGTGTCTGAGCTCTAATGAGCTGTTGGCCGAGGCTCGGACGCTCGGCGCTGCCGTCGCCGCTGAACTCCTCTTTCCACGAGCGCCTTCAACACGATGACACACTCTCCTCGCTGCAGCCTTCAGAGGCGCCTTCAGGCTCTCAACTTCACTCCTGCACAGTTTGTTCCTCCATCTAGTACAAAGTAAGATCCAAGTCCAGCCTTTATCAAAACATGGCAACCGCATTGAGATCCCATGGCAAGAAGGACATCTTCAGGGAATGTACTCATGTTGTGTTTAATGCATGTCTTGTCTGAGGCCATGCTTGGCAGCACATTGTAAATTGCAACATGATAAGACCTACTGTTAAATAAGTCATTGATAGTTATAATTCAATTATGTAGCCATGTACATGTGTATATGTCACGGGAGAGGTGACGACAGGACCCAAATGCAGCAAGAGACAGCAGGCGGGACCAGTAGTACAGCCGTTTATTGTAACACGGTTCAATTCAACGGCAAAGCCCCGAGGCCTAGGGGCGCCGGCCGCATCCAGGAACCAAAAAGGTCCAACACAGGTCTGGGGTTCTGGAGACACAAAAACAGGGAGCAGCAAAGGGAAAATAAATCACAGAGGAACATAGACAAACATAGACGGGCAAAACGCTGGGGAGTTTATCACAGGAGGCAGGCGGGGACATGCACACTACAGTGCGGATCGGGCCGGATATTTATGTCCGAGCCCGGCCCGCGTCCGACACAGTGAAAATCGCATTTGTTTCTCATAATAATGACACATGTACGTTTGTTTGTGTGGAAAGCCCGCTTTTATTAACATCATATGTGGGGGATTATGTCAGTAAATCTGAGTAAAATAAATAGCTTGCTTAACCTGTATTGATATGCCGCCCCAATAAGAGATGTTCACTCACACATCTACTGTACATGTTTAGTTTAATGCCTTGCTGCCGCTGCTGAGAGTGTAATATAATAGGTTTACTTGATATAGCACCTTTTACAGACAAAGTAGCAAAGTGCTTCACATGATAACAATTTGTAAAATACAGTAAGACCCAAACAGTAAATAAGCAAGCAAAAAAGAAAAAACAAACCAATAGAAATAAAAAAAACCAAAAGTCATAAAAAGGAAAAAAGAATGAGTTTACAAAAAAAAATGTTCAATGCCTTATTGCGCTGATGTGACCGAGCCCGACCCGAACCCGAGCAGTCTTTCTAAAAATCTGTTCGAACCCGGCCCGACCCGTCGGGTCCCGTCGGGCTCGGGTCGGGTATCCATCCTCTAATGCACACGGTGACCCAACATAAGGATCTGGCAAGAGACACAGAAACACTGGGGTTAAATACATGAGGTAACGAGGTAATGGGGAACAAGTGAGACGTCAGGTGAATCATATTAGGGCGGGGCAGGACAACCAGACAGGGGAAAGTAAAGCTAGACAGGACAAGGCAAGACAAGACAGGAAGCTGACTATCAAAATAAAGCAAGACAGGGCCAGGAACAAAGGACCATGGAGAAAACAGACAAAAACACAAGGAGGCCAAAGAAGGGGAAACATACAAACAAAAACCCCAAACCACAACAGTATATATGTGTGTGTATACATGTGTGTGTGTGTGTTAAACGCGTTAGGTACAGCGTGAACCCCTTTTAACGGCGTCAATATTTCATCGCGAGATTAACGTTCTTTTTGGACTAGGAACAATTTGTAGTTCTTTTCACATGCTGTTGCTGTACAACTAGTGACGTTAGAAAAACTACAACACCCACCGGCACACACATCTAGCTAGACTGGAAACAAAACAACAGGCACGCCACACACACGCTCGCCAGTCGGCCAACGAGCAGTAACGGGACGTTCTTTGGCGAGCACGAGACATCAAAGTTGCCAAATGTTCCGTTGACGAGATCAAAGTGATCTGTGCAGCACGTCCAGTCTGAAATACCCCCCCCCC
>NC_048425.1:536352-538598 GCF_013103735.1 Etheostoma cragini
TTTTGTCCCCACAAAGCTGTCAGGACCCCATAAGTATACTGTATTCACAGTTTTTGGTCCCCACAAATGTAGTTAAACCTAACACTCACACACACACACACACACACACACACACACACACACACACACAGAAAGCAAGCATACTTATTCAGCAACTCTCGGCTGACTGTTTGATGTGAAACAGCATGATCTGTCCGTGAGGGTTATGGTTTACCATTCCAAGTAAGAAACACTCTGCATACTAACGCCTCCTAATTGGTTTTCCTCGTTAAAAGTCTAAAATGAAGTGTTGACACATTACTTGACAAATTGAATTAGCCTGCAGCCATTTACAGCAAAGACACACTCTGCTCCGTTCACACGTGGAATCAAAAAGTGCAAAGATGAACACCTTAGAGTGTGTTTAAGATCTCGATTTTAACGATCCAAGCACTCGGCGTAAAGCGCCCGGCACAGGTGCGTTCAGGACGCAGGTGCGTTCAGGCTGCAGGTGCGTTCAGGACGCAGGTGCGTTCAGGACGCGTCCAAATCCACTTTTGCATGTTTAATGGAGGAAAAAACGGTCGATACGCCAGGCGCATGGTCCTAAAGGGTTGGACTTAGTGTATTCATTAATCAGAGGCGTGTCTGGGCATAACATGCAATCAACCAATCAGAGGTCTTCTCCCATTCCCTTTAAGAGCCAATCAGAGGTCCTCTCCCATTACCTTTAACAGCCAATCAGAGGTCCTCTCCCATTACCTTTAACAGCCAATCAGAGGTCCTCTCCCATTCCCTTTAACAGCCAATCAGAGGTCCTCTCCCATTCCCTTTAACAACCAATCAGAGTTCTTCTCCCATTCCCTTTAACAGCCAATCAGAGGTCCTCTTCAATTCCCTTTAACAGCCAATCAGAGTTCTTCTCCCATTCCCTTTAACAGCCAATCAGAGGTCCTCTCCAATTCCCTTTAACAGCCAATCTGAGGTCTTCTCCCATTCCCTTTAACAGCCAATCAGAGGTCTTCTCCCATTCCCTTTAACAGCCAATCAGAGGTCCTCTCCAATTCCCTTTAACAGCCAATCAGAGGTCCTCTCCAATTCCCTTTAACAGCCAATCAGAGGTTCTCTACCATTCCCTTTATTAGCCAATCAGAGGTCCCGCGCATTTGGAGCGCAGAGCATTCCTGTTACGATTAAGAATTTGCACCGTAATATTTTTATTTTTAATCTTTTGCATGTATGTGTGTGTGTGCTGCTGGACTTCCCTGTGTGTGTGTGTGTGTGTGTGTGTGTAACATCATAGTGCATGTGCGCTGTGCATAAGCTTAGGAGCATTTTATTAAATCTCTGTTAAAACAACAATGAAATGCCTATTGACTTATTAATTGGTCGATGGTGCGACAGCGACACTCCAATGTCATTCTTTTCAGAAAGTCGACCTTCGGCCTTTCACTTCTCGGTCGTAAAGGTCTATTTTCCTCAAGCAAATGCATTTAAATTCGGGGACATGATCCCATGAAGAGGAATCACAACACAATGTTCAGCTCATGGCCGGGGCCAATCGGTTTCCTTTCTTCAAACTCAACATCCTTTCAACAGATTCTAATCTAATCTTTCCCCCGTGTCGTCCAACCAACAGGAAGGTGATTTGTTTTGGTGTCACGGTTTCGGGAAATCGTTGCTTTCTCTTGACTTTCAGGCCCCTCTTTTCTGTTAGTTCGCCCTTTCATCAGCACTTTGGGTGGTTGCTTGGGAATCGGTCACCCGTGGGACTGCAGCCGAGTGAAAACGGAGCTGACACTGATCGATTCCAGTCCGGATTGGAACGAAGCTCCGAGTCCGCTCACGTCGACAGGAGGCCTCGTCGTGTGTGAAGATGTGAGCGAACGGGACGAGGAAGAGCTGATTGCGTTCATTCACACGTCATCATCGTGTCAGGAGGTGTGACCATCATCCACAGCGGCTTGGATAAGTTTACACCCCCGTGCTGAAGTCGATTAAAAAGAGGAAGAAAAAGAGGAAGAAAAAAACATCTTTTGGAAATTGATTTTAATGCCTTAATAAAAAAAAAAAAAGAGGAAAATCTGACCTTTGAGGAAGTCAATTTTTTTTGTGAATGAATAATGTTTCAGATATAAAAAATGTTATTCCTTAAAATACAGGGGCATAAGTATACACACCCCTATGTTAAAATACAGGGGGCATAAGTATACACCCCTATGTTAAAATACAGGGGGCATAAGTATACACCCCCTATGTTAAAATAC
>NC_048425.1:538698-541370 GCF_013103735.1 Etheostoma cragini
ACACCCCCCTATGTTAAAATACAGGGGGCATAAGTATACACCGCCTATGTTAAAATACAGGGGGCATAAGTATACACCGCCTATGTTAAAATACAGGGGGTATAAGTATACACCCCCCATAGAGGCAGGCAGATTTTTATTATTAAAGGCCAGTTATACTATGCATCCTGATAAACTTCCCTTTGCCTCCTCCACCCCCCATCATCACACACCCTTCTCCATACATAGAGATCGGCATGGTGTTATTTCAGTTAGTTTAATATCTGGTTTGATTTGCACTGAGAGATGATCTTCTGGAAAGACCTTTAGGTATGGGGAAGGGTATGTGATGATGAGGGGGGGGGCTCTTTTAATTCACAAAGAAAATTGGTTTCCTCAAAAGGTTGGATTTCTTTTTGTGTGTGAGTGTGTGTGTGTGTGTGTGAGTGTGTGTGTGAGTGTGTGTGTGTGAGTGAGTGTGTGTGTGTGTGTGTGTGAGTGTGAGTGTGAACAATAGAGGTAGAATTGGTAGAACTATAATTTTTTAGATGTCTCGTTGGTAAAAACAATAAATAAAACATTTTGATTCCAGGGAAAAGAATCATTTAAAAAATCTACATAGCCGTGTGTGCACGCGTGTGTGTGTGTGTGTGTGTGTGTGTGTGTGTGCTTTCCGGACTTTGAAAGTTTGTTTCAAACAAAACAAACAAATGCATTTTCAATCTGCAAATCAATTTGAACGGTTTGACAACGTGACTGTGAAGATTCAGTTCTGATGTACAAACTAATGCAATCTGAGTTATTCACTTTCAATGAAATGGTGCTTTTAGGGGGGGGGGATGGAGGGGGGGGATGGAGGGGGGTAAATCGACGGATGGTAGTCAAACCAAAAAGGTGATGGACTGTGTGTGTGTGTGTGTGTGTGTGTGTGTGTTAGGGTTAACTACATTTGTTGGGACCAAAAACCGTGAATACAGTATACTTATGGGGTCCATGTCTTCCAGAAGTACACTGATGGCGTTTTTTCCATCATGTGGTACCTGCTCAGCTGGCCTCGGCCGCCATTTTCATGGCGACGCCGACACCTGACGCGACACACACAGGACGTCGAAGGTGTGTGTTGCTCGTGATTCTCGGCGTGTGGCTGTTTGACCCAAAGACACGTTTTGTTTTAAAAGAAGATGGAGGCAGCAAAAAAACACAGGGGGGGAGATCTCCAACTATCTAGGCAGGTATTGCGACATGTCACCATTTTCTTTTCTTTTTTTTTAAGGGATAGTAACATCAAAAATTGTTGGAAAAAGAGACAAAAATGTCAAAAGGTGACTTGTGTTGGAAAAAGACAAAATCACGGCAAAAATAACAAAAAAACAACAAGTAAAATCTCAGAAAAAGCTGCAAAAACTCAGAAAAAACAACAAAAACTCAGAAAAAAACGTAAAAAACTCAGAAAAAGAAGCAAAAACTCAGAACAAACAACAAAAACTCAGAAAACAACAACAAAAACTCAGAAAAAAATGACAAAAATTTAGAAAAAAGCTGCAAAAACCTCGAAAAGCAGCAAATTCTTTGACAAAAACCCTGTTTAACCCCCCCAATAATCAAAACTGTGTTGTAACCGGGATGGATGGATGGATGGATGGATGGATGGATGGATGGATGGATGGATGGATGGATGGATGGATGGACAAAAAGACATCCAAAAGTACGAGACCGACTTGCATCTCTCTCTCTCTTTCTTTTCTCATTTGTTCTCCCCACAATCCCTTCAGTCTTTTCACCATTTCGTCTTTCATTATTTACTTTTTTGTCCGCTCTCGCTCCTTCTCTCTCTCCATTTTCTTTTAAACTCAATCCTCTCTTCTCTTTCCCGCTCTGCTCTTTTTTTGTCTCTTCCAAATTTCTCTCCCTTTATATCAGACACAATTCAGTCGATCTCTGTCTATTCATCTTCATCTCCCCCTCTTGTTCTTCTCCCCTCGGCCTGTCTCTCTATCTTTCAACCATCTGTAAACATTAATCATCCCTTTCTCTCCCTGTCATCATTTCTATTTTCCATCTGACATTTATCTCTCAGATGTGACTCACCGCTCCGGCTCCACGTCTCCCACCCCTGAAATTAAAAAGTTAACTTTAGACTTTTCTTTTAATTCTTAATTCTAACCCCTTTGTTCCCTCAAATAACGGCGTTCACGGACGCCCCGCGTTGCCGTCTGACGTTAAAGCCGCGGCGTCAACGGGAGACAGACGGACGGGAAGAAAGACGGGAGGAAACCTGACAGACAGGCGGTGAACGCCGTCATCACCGCGCTGTCAGTCACTGATAACGGAGGGATTAAAACGGGTGGATGAGCTGTCCTGCGATGCTGCAGGCTCTTGGTTGATGCTCCTGGCAGACAGACAGGTGCAGTATCCAGGGGGGGGGGACGTGACTACAGTCTGTTTAAATGCACTCATGTTGCAAATGTGACAATATTCTCCTCACACCATGTTGCTTCGCTGCTTCGCAGTTGTTTGGCAGTGTCACTGTGAGTCGAGTGCAGGTGTGAGTCGAGTTCAGAGGTGAGTCGAGTTCAGAGGTGAGTCGAGTTCAGGTGTGAGTCAAGGGCAGGTGTGAGTCGAGGGCGGGTGCGAGTCGAGTGCAGGTGTGAGTCGAGTCCATGCAGGTGTGAGTCGAGTGCAGGTGTGAGTCG
>NC_048425.1:541470-547449 GCF_013103735.1 Etheostoma cragini
CAAAATAACATGATTGATTCCACCCAACGCTCTTTGCCAAGTACAAATCTCTACTTTCATTCATTTTGGGGCGTCTTGCCCTTATTTTCTTGGAATAGTGTGTTTTCTTCCCATAACATTGTTAATTTCTGTCTCTGTTTTGCCTCCGGGGTCATAATTGGGAGATTAATAAAAATCCTGTCTTTTCTCGGGACTACACGTCAACATCTACCTACAACAGGCGTGCTGGAAATACAAAGACGTGCTTAATACTGAAGGTTTCCACTTATTCCAAAGACAGTTTAACAACAAGACGAGACGTTTACAGGGTCAGTAGGACGGGTCAAACATCCCTTGTTCCTTTCCTTTTATGTCTTTTGCTATTAATTTGCTTCTTTCTTTTGGCTTTATCTGCTTTTTTAAAGCTACGTACAGCCTCAGGAGCAGGGTGATGCACCCGTGTCTTATTTCCCTGCGTCTATACGCGTTAACTCAGAAAATCAGACTGGGTCCAAGATCAGCACATCACAGTTAGTCCGTCTTCCGCCTGGGATTTGACTAGTCAGCATATTTAAGTATCCTGAACTGTTGTGATGCTTTGATTTGACATGCAATCATAAACCAACATGGGGGACTTTTGAAGATCCAATAATTCTGTGAAATTTATGGCTTTTGACCCAGAGTCTCACTTCCAATGGTGTATAATTTCATAAAAGTGTTATTTGTTTGTTTTTTTAAACCCTTGTATGGTTATTCAGGTCATGAGGACTGTTGTGGTTTGGGGTTTTTTGATTTGGATTCTTCTCCTCTTTTGTTCCTGCCTTTTGTTTGTGTGTTTCCTCCGGTCTTGTGTTGTTGGTCCTGTGTTCCTCGTGTCCCCCTGAGTGTCTGCATGTTCTTTTTCCTGTTTTATTTTGAAGTCTGGTTTTAGTCTCGTCCTGTCTTCAGTTCTACTTCCTGTGTCTTCCCTCTCTTGTGATTCCCTGATGTGTTCCACCTGCGTCCCTGCCCTCTTGTCACCTGCCTCTCGTTACCTCGTCCCCTCGTTACCTCGTCCCCTAGTTACCTCGTTACCTCGTCACCCCGTCCCCTCGTTACCTCGTCCCCTTGTTACCTCGTCCCCTCGTTACCTCGTTACCTCGTCCCCTCGTTACCTTGTGTATGTAACGTCTGTGCTTCCCTTTTGTCCTGTCGACGTGTTCACGTCAGCGTTCCTGTCGTGGTCCAGATCTTCCCCCGTGAGTTGTCCCCTGTGCAGTTACCTTGATTTTCTATTGCCTTCCCCCTGGACCTGTTTTTGGACCTTTTGATTTCGGACCTTTTTGGATTCTGCCTGTTCCTTTAGCTCCCTCTGAACCCCTGATTGGTTGACTGTTTCTTCAATGGGGGAAAACAAGATGGCAATCAATAAAAAACACATAATTGCATTTAGTCACGTCTGCAATCAATCTGAAATCACATAATAAAACGTGTCTTCTGTTATGTTGGTTGTGCAGCGTTAAGAAGGTTGTTACAGTGCTTTGGAGATTGGGTTGTTTATTTAACATCCGTCTGAGGTTTGCTTCAGGAGTGCAGGTAACGTGCAGGCGTCCCACAGGGAGCTCATTAACATTCGGCTTTCATCCCACCTTTATTTCCCAGCAGCTGCTGCTGTTTGTTTGTCTAAATTACTTTCAGGTGTTGGTAGAACCAGGAGTGTGTGTGTCTGTGTGTCTATGAGTGTGTGTGTTGGGGTTGTTTTGATCTCAGATTAGCGAGGACTTAGAGCTGCTTCAGGTGGGTGACACAGATTTCCTCTCCCAATATTAACCGATCCAACTGTCAACAGGCTGTAAAAATAAGAAATCACTATAAAAACCTTTCTGGAATAGTTGTTTTTGAGTTTTGAAGATTTGGACTTGGTCCAAACTTAAAAGACAAAATTGTGATAAAGCACGTTCAGCCCTGATTATAATCGTAGGAAACAATGTGGTGGCGAGCACCAGATACTTTTGTCAAAAGTTGTTGGAGACCAAACCAGAGCAAAAAGAGACTGAATATTGGAAAATGCAGTGTCATGAAGGAGTTTGTGTGACATCATACCAAAACATTTGCACACACATTCGAAAGATACCCCACGAAATTAAGCAACAGCCGGCTGGTCACGGGACAGTTCTTCATGGTTAAATTTAGCCAATAGGAAGTGACTTTGAGCCGGCTACAAGGCACCGTGAGCTCCTAGTCCTTTCAGCGAACTTTGCAGCTAAGTTTAGCCTACAAAAAGTGAGCATCATACGGCGGTGAGAGTTAAGTTTGGGCAACAAAACAAGGTTATAAAGAAGATTGTGGTTTCCGACAAGAACACACGTTTTCTGGTTGGAAATCTCGTGCAAGATTGTAGCTTTAAAGCCAAAGTGCATGGTGTCCTTCTCCCTCATGAGGAATTCTAATAAATGACAACAACACTGTAGCATCCACATGATGAAAGCCTTCGTCAATTGTACGCACCCCCCCCCCCCCCCCCCCCCCCTCGTCCTCCACGCAGCTGAGAAGGACACAGAGGATTAAAAGAACAAAATGGACTCTTCAGAAGAAGTATTTATCTTCACTAATGCCTCTGCGCACAAACGTCACCGAAACACACTATTTTGTACACATAGCCATACTGAGATATACAGAGGGAGTTTTGTTGAGCTGATAGGTTTAATTAGCTTTAATTAGCTTTAATTAGCTTTCTATCGACTCATTTGGCAATGGCTTGAATGTAACGGACGTCCGTTGTTATAAAAATATTTGCACACTATATTCGCGCTTTAACTCTCATGTTGTCCTCATGTTGTCCTCATGTTGTCCCCATGTTGTCCTCATGTTGTCCTCATGTTGTCCTCATGTTGTCCTCATGTTGTCCCCATGTTGTCCTCATGTTGTCCTCATGTTGTCCCCATGTTGTCCTATATCAATGTTCTTCTAATTCCCCAAAATAACATGATTGATTCCACCCAACGCTCTTTGCCAAGTACAAATCTCTACTTTCATTAATTTTGGGGCGTCTTATTCAATTTTATAGCTTTTAAAAAAACAAATGGAAGTGTTTTTGAAATAGTATTGAGTAAAAGTTGACATATTCCAGTCTGTGATTATCATCAACATCCATTCCTTTAATTTTAGTCTCAATAATTACCAATTTCTGCTTTTCTAACTCAAACATTAGGTATAATTTCCTACAAATGATAAATGAGGTTTATTGACCATAAATTCTAATAATAACTATAAAACTAAAGTCAATAGGTTGGTCTTACGTAGTGTTAAAAACGTCAAATAGTTGAAATTGAAAAAAGCGTCAAAAGTGTTGAAAAAAGGGACAAAAACGTTAAAAAAAAGTTGAAAACATCGGAAAAAAACAGCAACAACAAAAGGGTTGTTTTTCAAATTTTGACGGGAAGTCAACACACGGGTTAAATACTAGATAGTTGCATTTACGTCCCAGCAGTCGTTTATCAAACGCTCTTGTCCACGGAGACAAACAGTTGGACATATCTGACATTTCTACTTTTCTGCAGACCCCGGTCCTGGAGGCGGTAGAACGAGCTCCAGACGAAGCCGAGGCCTTGGCCCAGTTCAACCTCCCGCTGCCATGATGCGAAGTGACAGGCTGTGTTGTTCCCGCAGAACTCAGGACTTCTGCTCTCCTCGGGGAAGCTGTTCTACTCGATAAACACAGCAGCAAAACCACTGAGCCGTGAGGCCGAGAAACCTAGCAGCCCCGTGAAATGGAAAATTAACCCTTGTGTCGTCTTCCCATCGACCAACATCGACCTGGCTTGGTTCGCCTGTTATAACGCGTGAAGTAGTGGAAATTATTCTCCATTTATGTCTTATAATGTCTTCTTATACCAACTTGATTCCAACTTATTAGCCTTGTTTTACACCTCTGTTTGAATGTATGGTCGCCGCACCTCATTTACATGAAATAACCCCAAATCTTTGGGTAAAATCAGTCAATTATTCTAGTATCAGTAAATAGTTAAGATCAGAGGAACATATGTTTATGTATTAGTAGAGATTTTGAGACCAGGGTACACCATGAAAGTAGTGATCATCCATATTAATTTTGGCGTTGCATGTCATTTTTGGGGACATTTGGTTGAAAGAAACCTACGTTTCTGATATAAAAACCGGATTACAATAAAACTTGATGCAAATACTCATGGTCCCCAGAGGATATGGTCTAACAACTTTGGGGGTCCCTGGCCTTTTCCTGTGACATTTACATTTGTGAATTTGAGCGAAATGTTCAAACTGTTGGACGGATTGGCAAGACATTTGGTTCAGACACTCATGTTCCCCACAGAATGAAGTCTAATGACTTTGGCGATTGATGGAGACGGTGATGGAGACTTTAAAGATGACGAGTCCAAGGATTTCAAATCAGTTGGAGCTTTATTTAAACAGTGAACAAGAGACGGGGACATGACCGAGAGAGAGAGATAGATAGAGAGAGAGAGAGAGAGAGAGAGAGAGAGAGAGAGAGAGATAGAGAGAGAGAGATAGATAGATAGATATCAGCGAATCAAACAGCTAGATGAGGGTGAGGAAATCTTATTTTAAATCATTTCTCTGTCTCCTTCTGCGTTTCTGTTTTAATTTTAGAGCTAATTGAATTTTTGGACCTTGAGAGATCTTGATCGCAAGAAGATTTCTGCTAACTGAAATTTTTGATTTGTGGACATGTTTGTGGACATGTTTGTGGACATGTTTGTGGACTTGTGTGGACATGTTTGTGGACATGTTTGTGGACATGTTTGTGGACATGTTTGTGGACTTGTGTGGACATGTTTGTGGACATGTTTGTGGACATGTGTGGACATAATATGAACAATGACAAGGGACACTGTACGGAAGTGAAACCAGAGGACATTTTTCCTTTTTTTTGAGGAGATTTTGGGCTGTTTGAGGGTGAAAACGTGGTTTTAGTGTTAAGGTTAGAACTATATTTAAGGGTAGGGCAGCGCCAAAAATGTCGAAAAACAACATAAACAAATGTCAAGAAAAGCGTAAAAAAAAAAAAAAAGTGACAAAAACAAACAAAAAACATTAAAATTAAATATTACTTTTCATAAAGTGACAGAAGCCTCCAAACGGTGGACAAAAACGTCAAAAAGAGAACAAAAGTGTGGAAGAGAGCTGCAAAAAAACACTTAAAAACTGTGGCCAAAGTGTCTTAAAAAGTGACAAAAACTTTGGAAACGGCATCAAATGTACCCAACAAAAAAGTGACAAACTTTTTAATTCATGTCTGAGGATTTTCTTATATTTATATTTCTCTGGAGGGAGCCCCAGATTTATGGTAACAGCAGGAATTGGATCCATGTTCGTAGCTCCTGTGTGTAATGATGCGCACAAACGTGTCATTTTGAACCGACGGTGCTCCGAAACGTTTAGTTTCCTTCATCACTCGTCTGGTTCTGTCAGGCGGAACCTCGTTAACTTCCTTTTCATTTATTTTGGGTCCTATTTTCCTTCGTTAGCTTCTCTTTAATGTACTTTTTTGAGTTTTTCATTTTTCATTTAGAGGAAAACAACAGACAGACACACACACAATCAGACACACACACACAGACACACACAGACACACACACACACACAGACACACACACACACACACAGGCCAACACACGCACACAGACAATCAGACACACACACACACAGACACACACAGACAGACAACAAGACAGACAACAAGGCCGACACACACACACACACAGACACACAGACACACACAGACAGTAAGACACACACACACACACAGACACACACAGACAGTAAGACACACACACACACACAGACACACACAGACACACACAGACACAAAGGCCGACTCACAGAGACACACACAGACAGACACGAAGGCCGACACACACACATACACAGACACACACAGACAGACACACACACACAGGCCAGCACAAAGGCTGACACACACACAGACAGACACACAGGCAAACACACACACACACACAC
>NC_048425.1:547549-549097 GCF_013103735.1 Etheostoma cragini
AGAGAGAGAACGAGACAGAGAGAGAGAGAAAGACAGCGAGAGAGAGAGAGAGGGGGAGGGAGAGATAAATAAGAGATTTAGAGAGAGAGATAGAGGGACAGAGGGAGAGAGAGAATAAGAGAGAGAGCGAGAGAGAGAAGTAAATAATAGAGAGAAAGAGAATAAGAGAGAGAGGTAAATAATAGAGAGAGAGAGAAAATTAGAGAAATAGAGAGAGAGAAAAATAATAGAGAGAGAGAGAAAATTAGAGAAATAGAGAGAGAGAAAAATAAGAGAGAGAGAGAGAACTAGAGATAGAGAGAGAGAGAGAGAGAGAGTGTTGAGTTGCTGATGTTCGTGGTTAACAGATTCGATCCAAAGTGTCCAACAAGTGGGACACTGGGTCCGTCCTCACACTCAGGGTTCACTTCATCATTCAAAGGGTGAACAAATAAAAATAAAATATAAATGAATAAAACATGAAGTGAGGGAGTTGTTATGAACATATTAACCTGCAACTTCACCCCACATACACGGGAGTTGTTGGTCGACCTCTGCGTCCGACGGGTAGTTTGTTATTGTGTGCACTCGCCAGACCGTCCTCATGTTGTCCTCATGTTGTCCTCATGTTGTCCTCATGTTGTCCCCATGCTGTCCTCATGTTGTCCCCATGCTGTCCTCATGTTGTCCCCATGTTGTCCCCATGTTGTCCTCATGTCGTCTTCATGTTGTCCTCATGTCGTCTTCATGTCGTCCTCATGTCGTCCTCATGTTGTCCTCATGTTGTCTTCATGTCGTCTTCATGTCGTCCTCATGTTGTCCTCATGTTGCTCTAATGTTGTCCTCATGTTGTCCTCATGTTGCTCTAATGTTGTCCTCATTTTGCCTTCATGTTGTCTTCATGTTGTCCTCATGTTGTCCTCATGTTGTCCTCATGTTGTCCTCATGTCGTCCTCATGTTGTCCTCATGTTGCCCTCATGTTGTCTTCATGTTGCCCTCATGTTGTCCCCATGTTGTCCTCATGTTGTCTTCATGTTGTCTTCATGTTGTCCTCATGTCGTCCTCATGTTGTCCTCATGTTGTCCTCATGTTGTCCTCATGTTGTCCTCATGTTGTCCTATATCAATGTTCTTTTTAATTCCCCCAAATAACATGATTGATTCCACCCAACGCTCTTTGCCAAGTACAAATCTCTACTTTCATTAATTTTTAAAGTAGAGTTTAATTTAATTTTATAGCATTTGAAAAAAAGTGTTTTGTCCGTGTGTGTCTCTGTCTGTGTGTGTCTGTGTGGGTGTGTGTGTGTCGGCCTTTGTGTCTGTCTGTGTGTGTTTGTGTGTGTGTGTGTGTCTGTCTGTGTGTGTTTGTGTGTGAGTGTGTGTCGGCCTGTGTGTGTGTGTGTGTGTTGGCCTGTGTGTCTGTCTGTGTGTGTGTCAGCCTTTGTGCTGGCCTTTGTGTGTGTCTCTGTCTGTGTGTGTCTGTGTGGGTGTGTGTGTGTGTGTCGGCCTTTGTGTCTGTCTGTGTGTGTTTGTGTGTGTGTGTGTGTCTGTCTGTGTGTGTTTGTGTGT
>NC_048425.1:549197-554686 GCF_013103735.1 Etheostoma cragini
GTGTGTGTGTGTGTGTGTGTGTGTGTGTGTGTGTGTGTATCTGGACATGTATGTCTCTTTTGTTTATTAAAGACAGTAAATAGATTTAACTTGTATCTCAAAGAGCCAAACTGGTTATTACTTGTGTGTAAATATAATATTATTTGAAATTATTTAACTTTATTTGAAATTTTTTAACTTTATTTGATATTCTTTGATAATATAAACCATCCATCACCAATCAAATGTGAAGAGACAACAGCTGATCGCGGGGCTCCATCTGGTGGATTTTAGGGAACTTTGTGGGAATATGTTTATTTAACTTACATTACTAACATACATTCCATCACTGATAATAATACATACGTTTTAAAGAGCTATTTAACGTTAATGAAAGGTTTTTTAACGAATAGAAAGGCTCATAAAACCTGTCATTTAAAACGCGTACTGTGTTAGTTTTGACATAAGCGTGTTGCCGTCTCCTTGAACTCAAGCGACACAGCGATTGGTGCAAAGTTTCCCGCCTCCTCCGCACTTACTCGCAGCCCATTGGTTGAGGAAATACTAAACCCGGAAAAGAACAATCACTCGTGTTCGGCAATTCACGTCGTCCGCGGCTTCTCTTTCGTTTGTTTTGTACATTTTAACCCGTTTTTTCGGAATGATTTTCTCGTCCGGAGAAGACGACAGACACGTTTTACACTTAGCAAGCCGACAGACGCGGGGTGACCTTTATTTATGCGGTTATTGTCACACGAAGAAGCGGAGAATCGTTCCTCAGCTGCCGGTTAGCTCAAACGTTAGCCCGGGAAACAACTCGCCGCTAGCTCCGTTCGGTAAGTCCTGGGTATGTTTATCTCTCCGTGTCCTTACTGTTTGTCTTTCACCATCCAGTCAACAACTTCAAGTGGGGTACAGACAAAGTATCCCCGGTTTGAACCGCCTGTGTGAATGTCTGCTTGAAAAACTGAGGGCTAAGCTAATGTTAGCATCTTAGCTAATGTTAGCATCTAAGCTAATGTTAGCATCATAGATCTACACTAGCAGCTAACGGTAGTGGCGAAACTGTACTTTGTTGCTGTCGTGTCTGTTGTTTTTATTGTGATGAATCATATCGTCACTTTGTACAGCACCCGTTGTTATAATTATTATAAGTTTTATTTATTATTCAGAGGATCTATGTTAATGTTATTTATTGTGTACGCTGCTTGGTTCCTTCATGTTGTCCTCATGTTGTCCTCATGTTGTCCTCATGTTGCCCTCATGTTGTCCTTCATGTCGTCCTTCATGTCGTCCCCATGTTGCCCTCATGTCGTCCTTCATGTCGTCCTCATGTCGCCCTCATGTTGTCCTTCATTTCGTCCTTCATGTCGTCCTTCATGTCGTCCTCATGTCGCCCTCATGTTGTCCCCATGTTGCCCTCATGTCGTCCTTCATGTCGTCCTTCATGTCGTCCTTCATGTCGCCCTCATGTTGTCCCCATGTTGTCCTCATGTTGCCCTCATGTTGCCCTCATGTTGTCCTCATGTTGCCCTTCATGTTGCCCTTCATGTCGTCCTTCATGTCGTCCTTCATGTCGTCCTTCATGTCGTCCTTCATGTCGTCCTCATGTCGTCCTTCATGTCGTCCTCATGTCGTCCTCATGTTGCCCTCATGTTGCCTTCATGTCGTCCCCATGTTGTCCCTTTCTAGGACTGAGTCTTACGACCAGCTTCCACCAAACGGTTGACACAACAGGAGCCCCCCAACTCTAGCAAGACTCCCAGTCTTGGCGTCAGTCTTGACGTCTGTTGGTGTAAAGACCAGGGCTGTAGTACTCGAGTCCGGTCTTGGACTCGAGACCGGGCTTGAGACCGTTTTTCTATGGACTCGGACTTGTCTCGGCCTCGCTAGTATTTGGACTCGGACTTGTCTCGGTCGCGGGTCTTGCCAGATATGGCTTTTGGTCTTGCCCGAGTCCAGGTGTGTTTATTATGTTGATAATAATATTGGAGGGAAAGTGAAACCCAAAATGATTGTCTTGATACTGTCATGCATAAGACCTTTATTCTGTCCTGGACTCGGTCTTGACTTGGACTCGACTAAGGTGGTCGTGACTACAGCCCTGGTAAAGACCTTCTTAAGGGGCTCCCTCTGGTCTGATGAGTGGTGACCTCGTGTCTTTCAGGTCTTCTGCGGGTCCATGGCGCTCTGACTGCCCGCGGCGTAGATGATGGCGTCGCCATGCGGTCCGCCTCCGCCGGGCTTCAGGCAGCTGTCCGTCTTACTGGTGGACTGCCTGAAGGAACCGGCAGACCTGGGACCAGCTGGGCGGCTGGAACAGGACGGTGAGCAGCTGGTGAATATTTATGCCTTGGTCCGGGTGAATGCTCGATTCTGATTGGCCGCAAGGCGCCCGTAATAAAAGTATTCTAGGGCGCCTGCTAGCGAGGTTTCGGGGCTGTCTGCTGCTCTAAATGAACGTGCTTCATCAAAAGATGAGAATCTGTTGTTCCCTTGACTTTGTGGGGCTTCAGTGCCTCTCCCTCTGCACGCCACATGATGGCGCTAACACACAACCTGCAAGAAGTCCGTTACACTGCCCATGTTACGTCGTAATATTTAAACTATGAAATGTGGCACTCACGGATAGCTAAGCTTCTTATTTTTGGACACATGCGAGGAATTTTGCTTTCATCATCATTGCTCACATTGTGCTTACACTTACAAAACAACCAACATATACACACCAATATGTACACCCCAATATAATCACACTCTAAACAGAAGCAATGTAGACAGTTTGAAGCAATAGTGCAATGAAGAGTGCGAAGTACACAGGAGTTAATTAGGATATTTAAATTGTGGAGCACAGTGCAAAGGGTGCTGGAATAAATAGTATTATGTTATGTTACAATATGATCAGCTCTGGTATAGAGAATGATGAATAAGTAATAAGTGGAACCAGTGAACAGGTGCTGGTTAGAGACAGAGTTACTGGGTTATTTCACAGAATTGAACCTGACACTGTGAGTCAGAAGTCAGCTGTTCATCAGAGTGACGGCGTGTGGAAAGAAACTGATCCTGAGTCTGTTGGTTTTGGTGTACAGTGGGCCTGTGGACGGTCAGCACATGGCTACTGTTATAGGGGGTAGGGGAAGTGGGGAGGATCAACTCTGCTTCATGAGTCAACTTGTCTCCTCAGGCGACTCGTCAGCCATCGCCCGGAGGGAGCGGTCGCTCTGCATGACCGACTGCATGAAAACTCCAGGACCGAACGGGTGGATCCTTCATCCTGCAGCGGAGCAGAGCTACGCCAGCATCGAGGTGGAGTTAGAGGAAGAGGAAGGGCGGTCGGAGGCCGGCGTATCCTCTGGGAATCCACAGCAGGCGGACACGATAAAACAGGAGCCACACTGGGTTGACACTGACACCGCAGCAGAGGTCCGGCTGTGTGAAGACGTCGTAGACGACTACAAAGACCCCGATTGGAAGGAAGGGTTGGTGTCTCCGGAGGAGGGGGTGGTGTTGTTGATACTGTCCGAGTCGCTCAAAACGGAGGCCACACTCGGCGATGCAGGCGGCGGTGATTCAGCGGAGCGTCTGCAGGAGGCCGACGCAAAACCACCAAACGGCTCCTCGGACGATGTCGCCACACCAGAGCAACCGGGAGCCGAAGAAGCCTCTGAGCCTGGAGCGCCAGGTAATCTCTATCCAGTTGAACAATGCGCGCTGCTTTTAATTTTCCTCAATGGGAAATACGACTCAATACATGTGGTTAATGACAATTTGTGGACTTTTGACAAGCTAGAGGAAGTATGATGAACGGTTGGAGCTTTTGTTTGAAGGATTATTACTATTAAAGAATATCAAAGTTGTATTTTTATAAAATGACATAAAGATACTTGGCGACGTGGAGAATAGTCTCTGCTTTCTATCTTAAAGAAGATCAACCTTTACATGTTACTCTATAACTAATTTCTTTTCTCTCGTGCTCTCTCTGCTGCCCCTCTTCACCGGCTGTTTAACTCTTTTTCCTCCTTTCTCTCTCCTTTCTCTCTCCCTTCTGACTCGCCCGACGAAAACAAAGTGGAGAAGAAGAAGAAGCAGCAGGAAGGAGCGTCTGAACCGCAGCACCACCGCTGTGAGAACTGTGGCAAATCCTTCGCCAGGAGGAGCAACGTCGCCCGGCACCAGGGTTTTCACTGCGGCGCCACCAAGGGACCGCCGCGCCGGCCCGAGACAGAGCTGACGGAGCTGACGGAGCAGACGGAGCAGACAGAGCTGGAGACGCAGTCATCTGACCAGCGCGGCCAGACCCTCCGGAGTAGCCGCCGCTCACGGCTGCGGGTACACCTCCCCACAGAGGCCGGTGAAAATACCAAGAGTAAAGAAGCACCAGAGGGGGCCTGTCCAAGAGAGATGGTCCAGCACCTCCTCACCCCCACGGGGGAGAAGAGCTCCAGCGTCGCCACAGCGGAGCCAGAAGCTGAAGATGAAGAAGCCTCTGAGCCGGGAGCGCCAGGTAATTATTTCTGTCAAGTTGAAAAATATGCGCTGTTTCTATTTTTCTTCTGTAGAAAATGCACTTCCATATGTGTTGTGATGATTAAGCAACGGTTGTTTTCAAGGTCCCATGACATGGTGTTCTTTGCATGATTTTATAAAGACCTTAGTGGTCCCCTAATACTGTATCTGAAGTCTCTTTATATAGACCTTAGTGGTCCCTAATACTGTATCTGAAGTCTCTTTATATAGACCTTAGTGGTCCCTAATACTGTATCTGAGGTCTCTTTTATATAGACCTTCGTGAAAAAAATACTGGATCTAGTTTAACTGAACTTTAACTGTATTTCTTCCTTTCTCTCTCCTCGCCCGACGAAAACAAAGTGGAGAAGCAGCAGCAGGAAGGAGCGTCTGAACCGCAGCACCACCGCTGTGAGAACTGTGGCAAATCCTTCGCCAGGAGGAGCAACGTCGCCCGGCACCAGCGTCACCACTGCGGCGCCACCAAGGGACCGCCGAGCCGGCCCGAGACAGAGCTGTCGGAGCAGACGGAGCAGTTGGAGCAGACAGAGCTGGAGACGCAGTCATCTGACCAGCGCGGCCAGACCCTCCGGAGTAGCCGCCGCTCACGGTTGCGGGTACACCTCCCCACAGAGGCCGGTGAAAATACCAAGAGTAAAGAAGCACCAGAGGGGGCCAGTCCAAGAGAGATGGTCCAGCACCTCCTCACCCCCACGGGGGAGAAGAGCTCCAGCGTCGCCACAGCGGAGCCAGAAGCTGAAGATGAAGAAGCCTCTGAGCCGGGAGCGCCAGGTAATTATTTCTGTCAAGTTAAAAAATATGCGCTGTTTCTATTTTTCTTCTGTAGAAAATGCACTTCCATATATGTTGTGATGATTAAGCAACGGTTGTTTTCAAGGTCCCATGACATGGTGTTCTTTGCATGATTTTATATAGACCTTAGTGGTCCCCTAATACTGTATCTAAAGTCTTTTATATAGACCTTAGTGGTCCCCTAATACTGT
>NC_048425.1:554786-556811 GCF_013103735.1 Etheostoma cragini
ATATATATATATATATATATATATATATATATATATATATATATATATATCTGTCTTAAAAATCCTTTATCGGTCGGGCTCTAGTTTAAAGATAGTTCGTCCCATCTCAGTGTTTTAAAAATGATCTTGGGACAGAAACTGAACTTTAACTGTATTTCTTCCTTTCTCTCTCCTCGCCCGACAAAAACAAAGTGGAGAAGAAGAAGAAGCAGCAGGAAGGAGCGTCTGAACCGGAGCACCACCGCTGTGAGAACTGTGGCAAATCCTTCGCCAGGAGGAGCAGCGTCGCCCGGCACCAGCGTCACCACTGCGGCGCCACCAAGGGACCGCCGAGCCGGCCCGAGACAGAGCTGACGGAGCAGACGGAGCAGTTGGAGCAGACAGAGCTGGAGACGCAGTCATGCGACCAGCGCGGCCAGACCCTCCGGAGTAACCGCCGCTCACGGCAGCGTGCACACCTCCCCACAGAGGCCGGTGAAAATACCAAGAGTAAAGAAGCACCAGAGGAGGCGAGTCCAAGAGAGAGACCCTACGTCTGCAAGCAGTGCAACAAGAGCTTCTACATGCCGCACATCCTCCGTCAGCACCTCCTCACCCACACGGGGGAGAAGAGCTACACCTGCGACGTGTGCCATAAGCAGTTCGGGAGGCAGGGCACCCTGAAGCACCACCTGCTCGTCCATACGTCGGAGAGGCCGTTCAAGTGCGAGGAGTGCGGTAAGACGTGCGCCCGGAAGGGCGACCTGAAGACGCACATGCTCAGCCACTCGGCGCAGCGGCCGTTCAGCTGCGGCCGCTGCAACGTCAGCTTCAAGCACGTTGCCAAGCTGCGGCAGCACGAGCGCCTCCACACGGGCGAGAAGCCGCACCACTGCGCGCTCTGCCCCAAGCGCTTCCGGCTCCACGCCTCGCTGGCGGCGCACCGGCTTACCCACTCGGGCGACAAGCCCTTCGAGTGCGGCGTGTGCCACAAGGCTTTCAGCGGCCGCAGCAACCTGAAGAAGCACCAGATGATCCACAGCGGCGAGAAGCCGTACCAGTGCGCCTACTGCGGCAAGGCGTGCCGCCTCCTGCAGCACCTCGTCGCCCACGAGCGCACCCACACGGGTGAGAGGCCGTACAAGTGCGCCGTGTGCGGGAAGGGTTACGGTCAACCGTCCACGCTGAAGGTGCACCTCTCGGCGCACGAGGAGAAGCCGCGCTGCCCGCTGTGCGGGCGGGGCTTCGCCGGGCTCGCCGAGCTGACGGCTCACAAGTGCAGCGAGGCGGTGGAGAAACCATACCGCTGCGCCGAGTGCGGCAAGCGCTTTTCCCTGGCCGCCAACCTGAAGAACCACCAGACGATCCACTCGGGGGAGAAACCCTTCGACTGTAAACACTGTGGGAAGCGGTTCAACCACAAGAGCAACCTCGCCAAACACGTCCGCATTCACACGGGCGAGAAGCCCTTTGGGTGCCAACGCTGTGAGAAACGCTTCCGCCTCCGCCAGCATCTCACGACCCACCAAGCAACACACAAACACTAGATCTCTTCAATTGATCACCAACTGTTTGGATAATCAATTATTCATTTTGAGTCATTTTACTTTTAAAAAAAAAGGGAAATTTCTCTGATGCCAGCTTGTTAAATGGGGAAATTGTTCTAGTCTCTTTGCTTCTCTGTGACAGAATGTCTTTGACAAGTTGTCTTTATCCACATGTGCAGAACTATTCCCCCCCTAAAGTCAATACTTTGTAGAGACCCCTTTTTCCTCAATCACAGCTCTAAGTCTTTGGATAAGTCTCTATGAGCGTGCCTCATTGTACCACTGGGGTTTTCTATCCATTCTTCCTTGCAAAGATAACATTTACTGATAATGAACAAAACATTATGGATCGTAGATAACGGGGTGAAACATCAGGTTTCTTTTTATCCAGAGCAAATAGCCAGTTCTCATCCTTGCCCCCATTATTATTAATGTGTGTGTGTGTGTGTGTGTGTGTGTGTGTGTGTGTGTGTGTGTGTGTGTGTGTGTGTGTGTGTGT
>NC_048425.1:556911-574915 GCF_013103735.1 Etheostoma cragini
CGGTCACAGGACAACAAACAGTCGAGGTTACTCAACTCCGATCCGACCAATCGGACGAGTCCTGCTGAGTCACGGGTCCCGGCTTCAAATGAGCCGACGGCGGCGTTGGAGGAGCATTCAGGGACAGGTCTTCACGCGGAGCGAGGACGACAGGAAAGAAAGATGGAGCGACTCAACGTACTCGTCTGTCTCGGGTTGGTTTTTGCAGCTTCAACTCTGGTGAGTCCAAACACCAGATTATACTTTTTATACAGGGGTGCTCGTTAGTGTAGGGACCCGGGCTCTCAATGCCTTAATTAAAAAATAATTGGAAAAATCCAACCTTTAAGGACACAGATTTTCTTTGTGAATTAATAATGTATCATAAATAAACAAATCCTTAAAATACAAGGGGGCATACCAAAATAACATGATTGATTCCACACAACGCTCTTTGCCAAGTACAAATCTCTACTTTCATTAATTTAGGGGCGTCTTATTCAATTTTATAGCATTGTAAAACAAATGGAAGTGTTTTTGAAATAGTATTGAGTAAAAGTTGACATATTCCAGTCTGTGATTATCATCAACATCCATTCCTTTAATTTTAGTCTCAATAATTCCTAATTTCTGCTTTTCTAACTCAAACATTAGGTATAATTTCCTAATAAATGAGGTTTATTGACCATAAATTCGAAAAATAACTGTAAATTAAAGTTAATAAGTTAGTGTTAAACGTCAAAAAACGGGACAAACATTGGAAAAAAAAGCATTAAAAGTGTTGAAAAAGGACAAATGTAAAAATGAAAAAACTTAAACGTTGATTAAAAGCTTCATAAAAAGGGTTGAGATAAATCACTGGAATTGATATTTTATTGATATTGGTATTATATAACAATACAAATATATAAATAAGACATATTATGAATACACGTACACACGGAGTGGGATTAAAGGTGCAGAACGTGCAAAGTAGTATGCGAGTTACAAAGTGGGAATGAGCCACTTATCAGTAGAAGTTGCTCTTATCTTATCTCTATAAGGTTGTTTACATGGAGGAAATAGAACAGCTGACTCCTAAAATCAGTCTGTTTACACTTACCTCTAAGTACCTGTCGTAATAGACTCTCATATACACTCACCTAAAGGATTATTAGGAACACCTGTTCAATTTCTCAGTAATGCAATTATCTAATCAACCAATCACATGGTAGTTGCTTCAATGCATTTAGGGGTGTGGTCCTGGTCCAGACCGTCTCCTGGCCTGGTCCAGACCATCTCTTGGCCTGGTCCAGACCATCTCCTGGCCTGGTCCAGACCATCTCCTGGCCTGGTCCAGACCATCTCCTGGCCTGGTCCAGACCATCTCCTGGCCTGGTCCAGACCATCTCCTGGCCTCCAAACTGAATGTCAGAATGGGAAAGAAAGGTGATTTAAGCCATTTTGAGCGTGGCGTGGTTGTTGGTGCCAGACGGGCCGGTCTGAGTATTTCACAGTCTGCTCAGTTACTATTATATGATATAGTAATATTTATATATTATATTATATTTAAATCTTTTAGTTTGTAGTTTCTTCAAATGGCCTGGTGGGTCCTGGCCGGGACATCCATGGAAGTGTACTTTGTGAACACACATTTTCTTGCATGGGGCATCTTATTTTCCGCGTCATATTTCACGCTGCGTCACTAACGGGGCAGTTAAGTTTAGGAAAAGATGGTCAGTGGGGTTTTAAAATGAACATTTCATCGGCACGCAGGACATGAACCGGACACGACTCGTGGTCTCTTGGGTGAAAGTCCTGTGTTGTTACCCCCCCAACACACACACACACACACACACACACACACACACACAGTGTCACAGAGTCACTCAGTGTTTTAGGAGTTAGGAAGGAGAAAACCTGCACGTATGAGGAACGAGGCGGTGAATATCTGCACTCGTACTTATCCAGGAGACGGAAACTGTCTCTCTGTCTGTCTCTCTGTCTGTCTTTCTGTCTGCAGGCCCAGGTGGTCGACCCCAGAGGCGCCCGACCGGTGGAGCAAGGCACCAGATCTGAGACCTGTGCCACGGAGAGGGACTGGCCTTTCTGCTCAGACGACGACTGGGTACGGCTTTGATTTATCACTTTATTATCTTGTTATCTATCTAAATGATAAAGTTAAAAATAAAGTTTTAAGTGTTAAAGTGGGCATCAGCCTGTGTAGTAACCCCCCCCGTCCCCCTTGTCCTCCATCAGGGCGCCAAATGCCCGTCGGGCTGCAGGATCCTGGGACTGCTGAATAAATACGACCACGGGGCGATGAAGAAGATCGAGAAGATCCGCGGCCTCCTGGACCTGAACAAGGCCAAGCACCGCTCCGCAGACCAGGTCTCCAAGCAGACCTACGACTACCTGAAGGACAGACTCACCATCAACTCTGGTGAGAGAGAGAGAGAGGGTGTGTGTGTGTGTGTGTGTGTGTGTGTGTGTGTGTGTGTGTGTGTGTGTGTGTGTGTATAAAGGAAAAACTCACCATCAAGTCTGGTGTGTGTGTGTGTGTGTGTGTGTGTGTGTGTGTGTGTAAAGGATAAACTCACCATCAAGTCTGGTGAGTGTGTGTGTCTAAAGGACAAACTCACAATCAAGTCTGGTGAGAGAGAGAGTGTGTGTATGTCTGCCTGTGTGTGTGTGTCTCTGTGTGTGTGTGTGTGTGTGTGTGTGTGCGTGCGTGCGTGCCTAAAGGACAGACTCACCATCGAGTCTGGTGTGAGAGATTGTGAAGACACATGGTTAAATTTACTGGTGAAAGGATTTGTTAAAAGTTATTATTGCATTTTTAATAAGTTATTCAAATTCCTCCCTTTAAAAAAAAAAACAATTGATCCGATCCGTGACTCAAAACCTCGATCCGATCCATACCGTGAGTTTGGGGGATCTGTTGCGCCCCCAATGGAAGACGAGTTTGCAACAACAGCAGATAAAAAGACAAATAAATACAAAAAAAATACAGAAACCAGGGAGTCTTCCTACAAAATGTAATGGACTTTTAACTGAAGTGCACCTTCCTTTGTTCCCCAAGATAACGACAACAGCTACTACAACCTGGCCCAGACGCTGCGTCAGAGGATCACAGACATAAAGATCAAGATCGACCGACAGCTGAGGATCCTGGGGGCCCTGAAGGACCGGGTCAAGGACCAGGTGGTGGACATGCAGAGGCTGGAGGTACGGAGGCCCGACAGGGACAAAAACACACAAACACACGCTGCTCCACTATGGAAAACATAGGCACAATTAGTTTTGGTCTATTTAAATCAACCAAAGAACATGGTTACTCGTTGACTTATGGAAAAGTGTGATCCTCGGGTTGGAAGACCATGGTCCTTTAGGGACCACCATGGACGCTGGCTTGGCTCAGAATGAGGTTTATTCACTTGCAGAGTTGGTGGAGACAGAGGTTTGCCAAACAGGAAGCTTATTTTCCAACTCCTTGTCCCCCCTTGTCAGGTGGACATTGATATTAAGCTCCGATCCTGCAAAGGATCCTGCCAAAGCTACACCGTGTACCAGCTGGACCGGGAGAGCTACGTGGAGCTGGAGAAACAGGTACACACCTCAACTCTATTATCTTAACTCTGTTAACTTTATACTACATTCATAGGACAAATCTATCTGTCCAGGTCTTATGGAACCAGTGTATATCCTGGAACTGCTCCTATTGCACTTCTGGTTGGACCCAAACTGCATTTTGTTGCCTTGTACCTGTGTAATGACAATAAAGTTGAATCTAAATCTAAAGAAAATGCTCAAAAACAACCAAAAAGTCAGATTTTTTGACCTTATGTTCCCATGTTGTGGTTGATGGGTTAGAAGCGTTGTGTTCATCACACCAGTTCTTATTCAACTGGTCCTAAAACCAGGTTTTGCATCATTGGGTTTGGTACTCAGCCGCTTCCTGTCCCCTGTGTCTCGTGTCCCCAGGTCAGCCAGCTGGACGCCCTGTCGGCCCAGAGCATCGAGTCCGTGGGGACCCTGTCCGTGATGAAGAGCCGGCCCCTGCAGGGCGTCATCGTGGACAGCATCTACAAGTCCAAGGATGTCGGCGGAGGACAGCAGCGGGAAGACATGTTCCCCGAGGTGAGGGACGCTTTCGGTTGCAACACAGGACCGTCGGTACAAGATCCGTCCCGCGCGGATGATGTCATGATGTACGAGGATTTATGGCCCTGCACGATCTGTTCCACGGTAGCGGTCTACTGTTAGCTGCCACCGGAAAGCTAACGACGCTAGCTTAGCTAACAGCTAATTTGGCTGACCGCTATCAGACAGCTGGTGAAAGCAGCTACAGCTAAATTAAGACTTTACAGTAATAATGAAGACAAGTATTGAGTGATTGTGTTTTAAATGAGCACAAGTAACAGCTGTTATATATTTAAACGGTTAATTTAAGTTGTGAGGGTTTTTACACGCTGTCTCAGCTAGCGGTTAGCCGAATTAGCTGTTAGCTAAGCTAACGTTAGCTTTCCGGTGGAGGCGAACAGACTTTCTTTAACTGTCTATGGGAACAGATCGTGCAGTGTTGTAAATCAGCGTTCATCATGACATCATCACGACATCATCTGCACATGCTCAAACCGGATCGTGTACCGACATGGACCTCATCATTTGAATTTAAACACCTTCGTTTTCTAGAACCAGGCTCTCACCTAACCCTTCTGGACCCTCTGGACTTATTTGTGGTTTTAAAAACCAATTCTAAAATAAGATTTTACTTCATAATCTATTAACAAAAATTGTCTTTATCTCCATTTCAAACAACTGAGATAACATCTATGTTTAGGGAATGCAATCAAAGGGCTGTAGTACTCGAAGCTGGTCTTGGACCTCAAGTCCGTTTTTCTTTGGACTCGGACTTGTCTCAGCCGCTGGTCTTGCCAGATATGGTTTCTGGTCTGGACCGAGTCCAGGGGTCTTTATTGTGTTGATAATAATATTGGAGGGAAAGTGAAACCCAAAATGATTGTCTTGATGCTGTCATGCATAAGACCTTTATTCTGTCCTGGACTCGGTCTTGACTCGGACTCGACTAGTCCTGGTCTCAACTAGTCCTGATCTTGGACCCGGATTGCATTTTGTTTTCTTTGTTCTCTCCACAATGACATTAAAGTTGAATATAATTTAAAATATGATCCCCACTCATCTGAAATTAGGAATATTTGTCTTTGTTATTATTATTTTTTACGACCCTGCTCCCGCTGAAGTTCTCAGTTGTTGTTCTGTCTCAGGTGAGGACGGTCCAGTTGGTCCTGGAACAGGAGGGCTCCAGCTCCTCGTCCCCAGCAACCATCTCCAAGGTCCCAGGTAGTTCCTTCACTCCGTCCACATCCTCCTCTTCTTCCTCCTCCTCCTCCTCCTCTTCCTCTAAATCCATCACCGAGCTCGGGGGACGCGGCGACGACGTCTTCGGCACGGGGGTCGGCCAGACCGGCACGAGCCACGTTAGCAGCAAAACCGTCTCCTGCACCCGCAGCACCCGCCGCACCGTGGTCCACACCAAGAGCGGCCCGGTGGAGAAGGTGGAGGAGGTGTTCGAGGGGGGCCCCGAGTGCTCGGCCATGACGGACCTCACCAAGGGAGGGATGGGCGCCCTCTTCCCCAGCCTCGGCCACACCTCCTCCTCTTCCTCCTCCTCCTCCTCATCCTCGTCTTCTGTGACCAAGACGGTCCACACCGGCGGCGCCAAGGGGAGCCTCCTGGACACCAAAACCGAGTTTGGGAACCCGTTCGGTCTGGACGTCGGGCTAGAAGGCCTGTAACAATTACATACATGTCTAATTTCAGTGTTAAAGCGCAAAAATAAGTTGGTAATTTTTTAGATTAAAGCTGGACATTATGAGGTTTATTTGTCAAGTTGGTTGGAAAAAAACACAAAAGTAGCATTTTTATTGTGATTTTGTTAATAAAGCTAGATGCAAAACAAGGCAATTAAATGGTAATTACCATTTTATGTTCATTTAAGATGCTATAATGCAATGTTTTGTGATAATAAACAGGCGTTTTACTTCATAGGCTGTCTTATTTCATTGCCTGGGTCACATAAGAAGGAAATAGCCCAAATTACTTATCCTAGGATTAATTCAAACCTTTAATTTGCTTGGAATAAGTAACTCATGAATATAATTTATTCGACACAGGGCTCGACCTTGGCTTGTTCGACACGGGCGCCGCGGAGGACGACCTTCCTGACATCCACGCCCGGAGTGTGAAGAGCGTCGTTACCGAGCGCCGAGCCGATTATGTAGGAAAAGGTACCACAACATCCGACCTGGAGTAAAGCTGCACCGCCCACAGCGTCGCGGTCAGCTAGCCCGGCGTGCGTTAGCATCCGCTAGCTAGCTAGCCTCATGTACCCAAAACTTTCAAGTGAACACTGTAATTATTTTTGCTTATTTGCTAAAGTTTGAGGATTTTCACACTCAGTGTGATGTAATTAATTGCTTTTGGCGTATTTTGGGTCGTTGTGTAATCCCAGAAAAAAGGCTGTGAGGAACTTTTTGGGCTGTTTTGGTAACAAGACAACAATTATAAAATAAGAGGAATTTTCAGTTCTGCTGATATTTCAAATGCAGATTGAAGAGTACGGGTTGAGTTTATTGGGACGAGCGTTAGCCGTTGTTGCAGTGAGAGTGACTTTTAGCTCTTTAAGCTAATAGAGGCGGTTGTTTCTGTAAGCTAACAGACGGTTGTTTCTGTAAGCTAACAGATGGTTGTTTCTGTAAGCTAACAGACGGTTGTTTCTGTAAGCTAGCAGAGGCGGTTGTTTCTGTAAGCTAACAGACGGTTGTTTCTGTAAGCTAACAGACGGTTGTTTCTGTAAGCTAACAGAGGCGGTTGTTTCTGTAAGCTAGCAGAGACGGTTGTTTCTGTAAGCTAGCAGAGACGGTTGTTTCTGTAAGCTAGCAGAGACGGTTGTTTCTGTAAGCTAACAGAGGCGGTTGTTTCTGTAAGCTAACAGAAGCGGTTGTTTCTGTAAGCTAGCAGAGGCGGTTGTTTCTGTAAGCTAACAGAGGCGGTTGTTTCTGTAAGCTAACAGAGGCGGTTGTTTCTGTCCCACGGTTGCGATTTAGGGATTGCTGATGGAAAAGTAGCCAGTAGTGCTTTATCTCATTTGAGATCTAGGCCTAAAATGCAGTGCCCTAGTCTATTTGGGCAATATTAATAACACATTTTATTTGTAATGCATTTTACGTTGAAGAAAAGCGCTTCGATGCACTCCCTTCTGCTCATTGAAGCCTCCTCTGATGGCAAAAACACCAAAACTAGCAACAGAAAAAATGTCACTTTTTAAAAATAAATAAATAAAAAATAATAATAAAAAAATTACAAATAAATTAAGCAGAAAAAAATTCACAAATATAAAAAAATGTAAATTAATAAAAATAATAAAATATATTTAAAAAAAAAAACACAAACTATCAGAAGAAAAATGTTGAAGAAAAGTCAAATGTAGGAATTAAAAAAATTAAAAATGACAAAAATTATAATAAAAATATTTGAAAAAACACCAAAACTATCAGCAGAAAAAATCTAAAAATAAAATAAAAATTTTAAATAATAAATGTATTGTTTTTTTTCACCACAACTCAGTAAAAATCTGTAGAAAAAATGTCTTCCTCACGACTTCACACCTCGCCTCATACTGGCGTCTAGATCCGGTAGATCAACCAAAACCTAAAAAAACAACAACTTCCTGCTTTCTTCACCCAGAGCATGATGGTAGCTGTAGTCCCAAGACTCAAAACATGTTTATTCCAAATAAAAATTAAAACAAAATGAGCGACATTAACAACACATCCTCTTCCCTTGTGCTAATGCTCAACGTTCTCTAGCTCAATTTGTTTTGTTTTGATATTTTTCCCCGAATCGTGCGGGCCAAGTCAGAGTCCAGATTGACCCCCCCCCCCCACCTCAAACTCTTAGTATTTAGATTCAAAACTGTATGAAACTCAGTCTGCATTTGGAGCATCCTGCTGGAAATGGCCGTTTTTTGTAGTTTTTTTGTAGTTGGAGCTGAGCCAAAGGCGGTGCAAGCTAACCGGCGGTCTGCGGTGTGCCCCTCTCTGTCCGCAGATTGTGTCGAGGCCCACCAGAACCACCTGAACGGGGAATCAAACGGCCTGTTTAAGATCAAACCCGGCGGCGCCGCCTCGGCACAGGCGGCGCAGGAGGTTTACTGCCAGCAGGCGGGGCTAATGGGCGGGTGGTTGTTAGCGCAGCAGAGGCAGAGCGGCGCGCTCGGCTTCAACCGCACCTGGGCCGAGTACCGCGGCGGGTTTGGCTCGGTCGACGCCGCCGGCAACGGGGAGTTCTGGCTGGGCAACCAGAACCTCCACCTGCTGACCAGTCAGGGGGAGAGCATGCTGAGGGTGGAGCTGGAGGACTGGGAAGGGGGCGTGGCCAGCGCCGAGTACACGGTCAGGGTCGGCGCCGAGGCGGAGGGGTACCCGCTGCACGTGTCCGGTTACACCGGGGACGCCGGTGACGCTCTGGCGCCGTCCCACGACGGGATGAAGTTCAGCACCTTTGACCGGGATAACGACCTCTGGGGGGGGAGCTGCGCCGGGCGCCACGGCGGCGGGTGGTGGTACAACAAATGCCAGACGGCGAATTTGAACGGGGTTTATTATAAAGGAGCGAAAAACGAGCCTGAAAACGGAGTCGTGTGGGCGACGTATAAACCGGCCAATTACAGCCTGAAGACGGCAAGGATGTTCATCCGCCCCGCTGCGTTTTAATTGGACGAAATATGCCGAAACGTTCAGGTTAGACTTCTCTTTATTGGTCCTTTTGGGAATAAGTCCCGCGAGGAAATTGAAAATTCCAGTTAACAGTTTTAGCAAGAAAAACTTAAATAGTTGAAAAAAGGACAACAAAATAACATTATAATAATAACAATACCACTTGTCAAAGACCAATAACTAATTTCTATCGATTGTATGCTATTGTATCGAGCTTTTAATTACATAACATGAGAAACATTTTTTTTGGTATGTATATTTTTAGATGAAACGGAGAAAATTGAAAAATTCCAGCTTGCAGTTTTAGCAAGAAAAACTAAAATAGATTTCTTTTTAAAAGACGTCATAAAGACAATAAAATAACAGTAATTATAATAATAACAATAATAAGAAAGAAGAACATTCGTCAAAGACAGACAAAAAAAGACCATCAATTATAAATAGGTAGGCGGAATGAAATCAATTACTAATTGCCATGGCAACACAATAGGACGCCAAGTATGGAGCTTTAATCACATCACATGAGAATACTTTTTTTAATGTATATTTTTAGATGAAACAGATGTTGAGGGATAAAAAAAAAGGTAATAAATTGGACAAAAATCGCAGAATAGCGCGATCGCCTCTGGTGATTCCCGCCCTTGCAAGATATACCCATTCATACAGAAACAACCTGGCACAGAGCAGCATGACGTAAGACCTGGCACAGAGCAGCATGATGTAAGACCTGGCACAGAGCAGCATGACGTAAGACCCGGAGGTGCATGTGCACACCGAGGCTGCAGCTCAATATTTGGGGCCAAAAGTTGCTTTTCTGACCTTTGGACCGTTCCGATTCCTTTAGTGAATCATTGTAAGATTTTCAAATCCTTTCAAACACTGTGTGTGTGTGTGTGTGTGTGTGTGTGTGTGTGTGTGTGTTCTTGTTTTAATGTCATTGACTTGTTTGACTAACCTGTACGCAGCCATGCCTGAACTCTGCTCGATCAATAAAGATTCAATGTTCACCCGATGCCGTGGATTCCGTTGTTTTTTAGTTATTTTAAAACCCTCGTGTTGTCCTCCTGAGTCAAAAAAGGACATAACTTGGACATTTTGGTCCCTTTTTCAGACTTTTTTTAAGATTTCACTAACTCCACCTACACTACATTTTGGAATTCATGTTCAAGAACCCTCATTTATAAAGAATTATACCTAATATTTGAGTTAAAAAAGCAGAAATTCTGAATTCTTTGGACCAATAGTTAAGATCAGAGGAATGAAAGTGATCAGTTGTTTGCTTTTTGCTGCTTGTAACTCCCCTTTCTCTCTCCCCTTTAATGTCTTCAGCCTAAAATGCCCCAAAAATGTGAATCAAACATGTTAAGACGGAAGGAACCAAGCTGTGTAAACAATAACAAATACATTCACATAGACCATAAGTATCCACCCCCTTATGTTAAATTCCCATAGAGGCACATTTTTATTATTAAGGGCCAGTTATCACATAGATCAGGATACTATCCATCCTGATACACCTCCCTTGGCCTTTGGAATTAAATATCCCCCCCCCTCAGGGTTACCAAGGTTACCTCCCCCATCATTGACCCTTCACCATACATAGAGATTGGCGTGGTGTTATTTCAGTTAGACTAATAGCTGGTATGATTTGCACTGAGAGATGATTTTACTTATGCCCCCTGTATTTTAACATAGGGGGGTGTATACTTACGCCCCTGTATTTTAACATAGGGGGGTGTATACTTATGCCCCTGTATTTTAACATAGGGGGGTGTATACTTATGCCCCTGTATTTTAACATAGGGGGGTGTATACTTATGCCCCTGTATTTTAACATAGGGGGGTGTATACTTATGCCCCCTGTATTTTAACATAGGGGGGTGTATACTTATGCCCCTGTATTTTAACATAGGGGGTGTATACTTACTTATAATACTTAAGGAAGAACATTTATTTATTTATGATTCATTCACAAAGAAAATTGGTGTCTTCAAAGGTTGGATTTTTAAAATTTGTTTTTAATTAAGGTCAATAAGATCAATTTCCAAAACATGACTTTTTAAAATTATTATTCATTTTAATCAACTTTAGCCCGGGGGGGTAAACTCATGAGCAGCACTGTATCTGTTGGTAAAGCAGGAGATGACATGTATTGCCCTGCAGCTCCATGTTGTCTCTGTTGTCTTTCTCAATGTTTGAGTTTCGTAATCAATGTGAGACCCGGTTCAAAGAACTCGGGGACCCCTCGGGGGCCGCAGGGCAACAGGGAGTTCATTGACCCTCCATGTACATGCGTCCTCTTTAAACTCCCATCATGCACCGAGCCACACGCAGACGTCTTTTAGCAGCATTTCGGTTTATGTTTTTACTTTAATGCGCACTATTTTACAAATGGTGGCACATTTTGAAACGTGTTGCCCCCCCCCACCAAGACAAAGAACCCTAAAAAGCACTTTTCATTTACCTCATCCCTTTCCCCCCTTTTAACCCTCATGTTGTCCTCATCTTGTCCTCATGTTGCCCTCATGTTGAGACCGTTAGACTAGGTGTGATGTCACATAATATTAGGTGTTTTTGGGACATTCTGTCCATTCAAAATGTCAAAATTTGACAAATTTACTGCTGTCTACTCATTCTGGCGCCATGTACATTGCTATGCTTTGGTTTAAGAAGCAATATCCTTGACCACGTTTCCCCCTCTCATTCCCCCTGCTCTGTTGTTTCCCCATCTCATTCCCTCTAACACTAACTTAACTTTAGTTTTACAGTTATTTTTGGGAATTTATGGTCAATAAACCTCATTTATAGGAAATTATACCTATAATGCTATAAAATTGAACAAGACCCAAAATTAATGAAAGTAGAGATTTGTACTTGGCAAAGAGCGTTGGGTGGAATCAATCATGTTATTTTGGGGAATTAAAAAGAACATTGATAAAGGACAACATGAGGGTAATCATATAATGAGTATTTGATTGACGCCACCAGGTGGACGTGGACATGAAGCTGCGAGCCTGCTCCGGGTCCTGGTTCCGTTCGGCGTCGATCATCTCGGGTACCGAACGCTTCAGGAGGACTTGGAGGAGACGGAGTGGACCCTGGACCAAAGGACGGACGCCGCGCCCCCTGAACACGTCCCCCGGATCACCCTGCAGCCCGTAGACCTGAGCCCGGCTCCGTCCGCGGAGTATAGGAGCATCCCGGTGGTCCGGAGGGAACTGCTGACCCAGTTTGAGGACCTGGCACCGAACCGGGTCGTTCTGGAGCCTCTGGGTCCCGCAGAGCTGGACTGAGACAGGTTGGACACAATGGAAGTAAAGGACGGGGGCTTTCTTCTCCTTTTCAACTGCACTTTTTTTGGGTTTCAATTAAACACAATCACTGTTTTTATTTTGTTTTTGTGCACACTTACTGTTGCTAAATGGTGAAAGTCACTTTGTCCAGTGTTCTCTTATCAATGTTTTTAACCTTTTCCTGTTTTTGTCCCATTTTTGACGTTCTCAACACACAGCAAGGGAACACAAGGTCGACAAATCTGACTTTTTGTTGTTGTTTTTGGCCATTTGCCCATAAAGTTCTGTCCCAACTGGGACCGAGGACGCTTATCAACATGTTAACCCTCGTGTTGTCTTCCCTTCAGAATTGAAAATCAACACTTTTGTTAAGGCTTTTTTTATCAATGGTTTCTAACTTTTTCTTACATTTTTGTCACTTTTTTTTACTTTTTCCAATCACATTTCTTTCAACACTTGGCAAAGAGCGTTGTGTGGAATCAATCATGTTATTTTGGGGAATTAAAAAGAACATTGATATAGCACAACATGAGGGTTAAATTGAGACAAAAAAAATAATATTTGAAACACCTCAAACTGTATTTTTTCCCTTTTTGGACAACTTTAACGCCCGGGAATATGCTATTATCACACGTTTATTACATATTAACCATGTATTCTGCTGGTTCTGCATGTTGGTGAAAGCTCTTATCTGTTATAACTAGACACATTTAACTATTTATGCACGGAGAACACACTCCTCCTTCTTCCTTTATTGGGTTATTTATTTCACTGTCCTCAAAATAAAGCACAAAAACTATCACTCAGCACACTGTCCACTCATTTACATATAAACTCACTGCATGTTGATTTTTTTCCAGACATTCTCACAATTGTGTTACCTTTACTCACTCTCTCTCTATATGTATATATATATTCTATATATATCTATCACAATTCACACTTTAAAATACAGTTTTGCACCATTGTGTAACCTCTACACCAGGCACGGCGTCATGGGCCTACCAAAACCTTAAAAATATATATATATATTAATGTATTTCAATTGTAAAGAATTATTAAAAATCGGCAAATTATCTCATAATTTGTGCTAAAATAAATATTCTAAATCTTAAACAGTTTTTAACTCTATTTTAAAAAGTTGTTGATCTATTTTGATGTTTCTGTGCTTGTTCTGCAGACTCTGAGACAGCGATAGGGTGGAGCTTGTCGTGATAGCTAGGTATGCTAAGCTAACGTCAGTTGATCTGAAAGTGGGATTCACAGTAAAAGACAATGTGGCAGTAGTCAAACTCTCTCTCTCTCTCTATATATATATATATATATGTGGTGAGTACATTTTCATTTCTATAAGTATTTCTATAGTGTAGGGAAGTAACAGACAGAAAGTAGGTTCCTCAATGTGTTTATTGAGTAGCGGAGGACAGTCAACTTGTCCTAGGATACCACACAGAAGACATCACACACACACATTACAACAGAGGACATTTAACACATCAACGCACAAACAGTACAAGTTTCTCTTTTATCTGAATACGTGACAACTTTATTAAAACATTTCTTAATTCACTTTTTTTTTTTAAGTCAGAACCTCATTTTCAGATATTTTCTTCTTCTGTTCTTTTCCATGTTAACCTTCCTGTCCTCGGGTCAAATTGGACCCATTTTTTAAAAGTTTTTATATCAGAATAATTTTTTTTTTTCGATCTTGGATGGTTTTGTACGTCTCTCTTCACAAGTAAAACAACTGGTCAGTTCACTACTTTCATTGAATTTGGGCGTATTCTTCAATTGTATAACATTTGAAGTATAACTGGTAAAAGAAAGTAGAAAAAGTTAAAACAAAATGTCCAAAATCATCACAAAAAAAAGACAAATACATCGAGAAAAGCAACAAAAACGTCGATAAAGACGGCCAAAACGTTGAAAAAAAATGTTAAAATGTTAAAATTCTGACCCAGAAAAACGAGTTGCATGGCAACAGGAGGGTTAACAGGGCAAGTCTTAGCTGTGTGTAAATGTGTGTGTCCGTCAACATCGAGGTAACCGCTAAAATAAAAGACACACTTAAAGATCAGGTTGAAGTTGACAAAGAGATTTGATTTGGCCCCAAACGCATCACGCTGGAGTCTTTTATTTTGGCGGTTTCCTGTGTGTGTGTGTGTGTGTGTCGATGTTCTCCGGCGTTCATCAGCTGGGCGCGAAGAACGGCCGGATCTTCATGCTGATGGCCTTGAGGGAATACCAGCTGCCCTTCCAGTTCATCCACACCACGCCGTCGTCCGTGCCGTGCTTGGCCATCTTGCGCGTGTAGGCTCCGCCCACGTAGTATCGGCCGTTGGGATTGGCCGAGTGGCAGCGGTTGTACCACCATCCGCCGCCGTCCTCCCTGGCGCACTGTTTGGACGGATCGCCGGGGATCCTGGTTCAGGGACAGAGAAGAACGGCGTTAAGAAAAAAGAAGGAAAAACCCAACATGGATTCTGTCTGGACAGTGTTGGACTTCAAGGGAAAGGAGGGCAGGGGAATCCAAAATGGAGGATTTAATCTTACTCTCTGCTGGAGGAAACGGGGATGTTTGTTAACTTTTGTCCTGTTAGCTTTGAGCTATTGTGACTGACTCGTGTAAGCATGTTCGTGGCAAGCATGTTATCCTTTTTTTACATTTAAATATAATTTTTTTTTTACGACTTTTTCCTCTTTATTATTTCCCCCCGACTTCTTCTGATGTATTTTTTTAAGTTTATTTTATAACTTTATTCAACAAGCTATACTATGACGTATGACTTTTTGATTTTTTTTCGACTTGGTATACTATGGACTTTAAAAAAAAGTTTCTACATTTCTAAGACTTTTTATGACTTGTTTCAAGATGCTATGTTATAAATAATTTGACATGCTGTATCAATTATTGTCCTGTTAGCAACGAGCTATTGTGACTGACTCGTGTTTGCATGTTCGTGGCTAGCATGCAGAGTTAGACCTTTTTTTTCCCAACTTCATCAACATGACTTTTTCTGATTTATATTTATTGTATTTCTTCATTTATTTTTCAAAAACACTATATTATGACTTTTTCTGATTTGTGACACTGTGAACTTTTTTTCTACATGCTATACAATGGCTTTAGGGTTTTTATGACTTGTTTCAAGATGCTATGCTGTAAAATTGTTGACATGCTGTGTTACTTATTGTCCTGTTAGCATTGAGCTATTGTTAACATTGCTAGTTAGCATTAGCTCATGCCACACACGCCACCAGCAGCATGTGACGAAGCGTGTAGCATGATTTTAGGGTTTGTTTTGGGGATTGAACACGGCGTTACTGTAACCCGGGACACTCACCAGTTGTCGTTGTCTCTGTCGTAGGTGCTGAACATCATGCCGTTGTGGATGGTCATCGTGCGGTTCACGCCGAACAGCTCGGTGGATCCCTCCAGGAAACCGTTGCCGGCGTTACCGGAGTAACCCTCGACCGCCAGCACGTAGTTAGATGTCTCTGATTGGACGGTGAACTGCCGGTACTGGGCGTGGACCTAAATGACAGGAAAACATTTAGGTTTCATTTCGTGTTTTTTTTTTTTCCAAACACACTTTGACCTTTTTATGACTTTATCAAAAAACCTTTGAATTTTTAAGACATTTTCCGAACCAGTATAGTAAAAACATTGACTTTTTAAAAACCTTTTTGACATGCTATACTATGACATTTTTACGACTGGTTTCGACATGCTATGTATGAGTTTTTTGTATTTTTGAGACGCTATTCTGTGAGTTTATTCAACTTTTTATGACTTATTTCAACATGCTAATACTAAAAAGACTAAAAGATTGTGACATGCTATACTGTGACGTTGTTATGATTTTTTTCAACATGCTATGTTATGGCTTTTTTTGACATGCTATACTTTGTCATGGATCTTCTACATGCTATACTATGACTTTTTTATGACTCTTTTTGACATACTATACTTCTTAATGACTCTTTTCTACATATAATTTATTCTTGTCTTCTACATCTTAAACTAGGACACTTTTTGACATGTGACTGTGACTTTTTTAACATACAACACTATGGATTTTTCCATTGACTTTGAATTTCTTTTTTTATGATATACTGGTTGTAAAAATACTAAATAAACTACATAAACTACGAATTCTATACTAAGAATTAAATACTTTTCCTCAAAATCTTGTCATCCAGCCTAGAGATGTTGGACAACACATCCCCCCCTCTGGGATCCTGAGCTTCCTGATGTGCAGACCGCAGTTTGGACAGATCTGCACAGTAACTGCAACTGCAACTTTGACCACATCCTGACTGGTGGCATCAGCTCCCTCAAATGTAAAACTGTAAAAACTGCTCAGCCAATCACAAGGAGTGAGCTGTTGTCAATACAGGACCGCCAATCCCGGTGGGCGACAGGATCATCAGACCCTATTCGCCCACGTTACAAACTGTTCTGCAGTACCACCCCACCAGGCTCAGGGATAACTTCATCCCACGGGCCAATAGACATCTGAACTCCTGGGTTTTGTCTAATGAATGCTATGTAATGCGTTTGTACAATTATTGATAGATACCGACAAATTGTGTATATTGCATTGACGTGATTATTTATTTTCTTGCTCTTAGTTATATGCTGCCTGGAGTATGGTCCTTACCAAGGACCTGGACGGGTTTTAGGAAATTATCTTCACATTCCCTTCCAAATTATTTATTGTATCTTTTTTTCCATTTTAAATGTATAAATGGAGAAATGAAACAATCTCTGAATATCTGTACCTTTAAGTCTACCACAAATTTAAATTGTTTTATATTATATCCCCATGTTGGAGCGTATCAAAGCATCTATGTAATTGCTGTATGTATTGCATTAAATTACTTCACTGTGTCATGACTTACTATAGTGACATGTTTTTCGACAAACTTTACTATGACTTTTCCAACATGACAAAAAAGTCATAGTATTGTATGTCAAAAAAATCATAAAAAATTCATAGTATAGCACATCGAAAAAAGTCATAGTATAGCACATCGAAAATAGTCCCAAAAAGGTCATAGTATAGCACATCGAAAATAGTCATAAAAAGGTTGTAGTATAAAACATTGAAAAAAGTCATAGTATTGTATGTCGAAAAAATCATAAAATTAGTCATAGTATAGCACATCAAAAATAGTCACAGTATAGCAAATCGAAAAAAGTCATAGTATAGCACATCCGAAATAGTCATAAAAATAGTCATAGTATAGCACATCAAAAAAGTCATAAAAAAGTCGTAGTATAGCACATCAAAAATAGTCATAGGATAGCACATCGAAAATGTCCTAAAAAAGTCATAAAATATTCATAGTATAGCACATCGAAAATAGTCATAGTATAGCATATCGAAAATAGTCATAGTATAGCACATCGAAAAAAGTCATAAAAACGTCATAGTTTAGCACATCGAAAAAAGTCATAGTATAGCACATCGAAAATAGTCATAAAAAGGTTGTAGTATAGAACATTGAAAAAGTCATAGTATGGGGCATCGAAAAGAGTCATAGTATAGCACATCGAAAAGAGTCATAGTATAGCACATCGAAAATAGTCATAGTATAGCACATCGAAAAGAGTCATAGTATAGCACATCGAAAAAAGTCATAGTATAGCACATCAAAAATAGTCCCAAAAAGTTCATAGTATAGCACATCGAAAATAGTCATAAAATGGTTGTAGTATAGATCATTGAAAAAAAGTCATAGTATTGTATGTCGAAAAAATCATAAAAAATTCATAGTATAGGACATCGAAAATAGTCATAAAAACGTCATAGTATAGCACATCGAAAAAAGTCATAGTATAGCACATCGAAAATAGTCCCAAAAAGTTCATAGTATAGCACATCGAAAATAGTCATCAAAAAGTCATAGTATAGCACATCGAAAATAGTCATCAAAAAGTCATAG
>NC_048425.1:575015-592926 GCF_013103735.1 Etheostoma cragini
TCACGAAAAAAGTCAGAGTATAGCACATTGAAAAAAACACATGGTATAGTATGTTGAAAAAATAATAGTATGGCACATTAAAAATAGTCATGGGACTGCAGGGCCAGGGATCGAACCACCAGCCTTTCAATTGGCAGGCGACCGCTCTACCACTGAGCCACAGCTGCCCACTGTATTTCATAAAACTTCATAGTATAGCACGTTGAAAATAGTCAACATACTACACCATGACTTCTTTTGACATGATTTACTTTTTTCTGGTTCCTCAAAACATGCTACACTGGGACTTTTTTGACATGCTATCTCATGGCCTTTTTTCCTCATGCCATACTCTGACTTTTTCGATCTACTATACTACGACTGTTTTTACATGTTATACGATGACTTGCTCAACACACAATTCTATGACTTTTTTTCAACATGCCATACTATGACTTTTTCATAGTGTAACCTTTTTATCGACATGCTATATTATGACTTTTCCCAAATATTTATCCTATAACAACAGCATACACTCCTGGATAGGTTAAAATCAACGGTCCGGGGTTGTTTTCATTTCTTTAAACCAACCAAAATTGTCACGGGAGGCGCTAAGCTCCAGCGACAGTGGCTCTGCAATATGGTTTTTGGAATGACTCTATTTCGATGGAACATTTGCATGTGACATTTGTACTATTTAAGAAATGTTGAGGACTCACCTTGGCACCTGTCCAGTCCTCCATCTCAATGAGAACCTCAGTGGGGCCCATCTTGGTCACCTGACTAATGCGGTCATTGCCCAGCCAGTATTCACCTATTGCATGACCAAGAAAGGTACGCCAGTCAACAATGTATGAATAAAGTAAATAACAATAATTAAGAATGAGCGAAACTTCTTAGATTACACAGTGGTTTTCTTCAGTGGTCAAAGAAGTACTGAGATATTCAGAAAATTCAAAGCAGCAATACCCAGTGTAGAAATACCCCTTTACAAGTAAAAGTCCTGCATTCAAGTTTTTTACTCAAGTAAACCAATCAATCATAATTATCAATTTTAGATTTTTGTTTTATATTATCTTACTCATACATTTGAAGTAAAGAGTAGTACAGTACAGTATGAAAGGGTAATTGAATTAAGTCAAGTACGTTAAAATTGTACATTCACAGTAATTAACTAAATGTACTTTTACTTTTCCCCATTGGTTTCCAGCCATCAAAGGTAAGTTCCCTTCAACAGAGGATCCTGTCTTTTATTCATGTTAAGAGTCTCACCAGGAGTCTCACAGTGACCCTTCCCAGCGTCAAAGGCGATGTTGCCGAATCCGCGTCGATATTCGTCCCAGCGTCGTCCAAAATCGACACTGCCATCGAGCCTGTTCTGGATGAGAAGCCATCCTGGGAAAACAAAAGAAGTTCCTTTAACGCTCGTGTTGTCTTCCCGTTAAAATTGAAAATCAACACTTTTGTTGGCGCTTTTTCTTATGTTTTTGTCCTTTTTTTAAACACTTTTGACACTTTTTTTAATTACTTATTATATCAAATAACTTATTAACTTTAGTTGTACAGTTATTTTTGGAATTTATGGTTAATAAACCTCATTTGTAGGAAATTATACCTAATGTTAGAGTTAGAAAAGCAGAAATTAGGAATTATTGAGACTAAAATTAAAGGAATGGATGTTGATGATAATCACAGACTGGAATATGTCAACTTTTACTCAATACTATTTCAAAAACACTTCCATTTGTTTTTCAAATGTTACAAAATTGAATAAGACGCCCCAAATTTAATGAAAGTAGAGATTTGTACTTGGCAAAGAGCATTGGGTGGAATAAAACATGTTCTTTTTAATTCCCCAAAATAACATGATTGATTCCACCCGAGGACATCATGAGGGTTAAAAGCAACACTGCCAAAGGTCTAATCATCCTACGTATTAACACTAATCCAAAAAAAAAGTTTAGGTGGCCTAATTAATTATGTTCTCACCTCCGTTCTGGGTGGTCTGGTCACAGAAGACCTTGTACGGGGGGTAGAAGGCATCAGGCTGGATCAGGTACATCTGGGAGTCTCTTCCTCCACGACGGTAGATCTCCTCACACTCCTTACCTGAATCACACCGGAGAACCGCTTAACTAATAAAAACACTGGTACATGTATATATATCGCATCAGGGACGAGTACTACTCTTCTAAATGTCCGATATATCCCAGATAGGTTTAATTTTGGGTTATATTGTCTGTGTATTAGGATTTTTTACCTGTCTGTTCAGAATAAGAGTGTTTATAGGGTACATATCACTATTATTAACTACTCTTATTCTATTTCTTGTAATAATTGTATGTCAATTTATGTGTATTTGTGTTATTCTGACTTGTAATTATTGTAATTGTGTTAATTAAGTCTTTAATTATCTCATCTCATCTTCCGCCAAGGACAACATACTTAAATTGTCGTTTAAGTAACTTTTGTGGTTTACCAAAAACATGTGCTCTATTGATCTGTACCATTAGCTCTATGCTCATATTCAGAAAATTTAGCAGGTTTTTGGTCCAAAACACGACAAATACCCAACAGACCTCCATGACATTTGGCAATTAGATATTCATGACCCTCAGAGATGTGAAACCATGTTCTTTCTTTAGCACCACCATCAAATCAACAAGTCACACAAGTTATCTCCTGATCTATCTCACATGTCTGAGCACACTGACCACCCAAGGGTTCAATGATCAGTAAGTAATCTGCATGTGTTTTGGTTTCCTTCAACACTCACCAGACACCACCGGTATGGGGCACTTGGTCCTGCACGGTTCCTTGCACTCCTCCCTCTGACCCTGGATGGCCTTCTCCAGCTTCTGGATCTTCAGCCTGATCTTGTCGAGGACCCCCTTCAACCACACAGCACAGTCGTCATTACATTAGGGGTATTAGTGGTAGGATACCCTAGATCTGTCACTTTGTTCTGTTTGCATATTGTATGCATTTCATTTTGTGGGCGTGTCTTTTTTTAAAAAATCTATAGTGCATAGTTTCTGTCACCCCCGTGAGGAATTCTAAGAAATGACAACAACACTGTCGGCATGTCCACATGATACAAGCCTTATCCCCCCTCCAAACTCTTATCCACACAGTTGCTAGTAGCCAAGGAGGACACGGAGGATTAGAAGAACATACTGAGAAATCCAGAGAGAGTTGTGTGGAGCTGAGAGTCTTAATCAGCTTTGTAGCAACTCATTTGACAACAGCTTACATGTAACTGACGTTCATTAATATCAAAACGTTACGCACTAAAGCTTTAACCCTCGTGTTGTCTTCACCTACGGGACCCTCTCGTGTCCCTCGGGTCAAACCGACCCTGGAGTTAAAAACAATTCTGCAATACATTTTCACCTCATAATCTATTAACAAATATTGTCTTTATCTCCATTTCCAACAGCTGAGATAACATCTATGTTCAGGGAATGCATCAGTCTCTACTAGCACACTATTAAACATGGAAGTGGGGTTTGTTTTTTATCATAAAGTTATAATTCATGTTAAAAAAAGTGGTCATATCCAAAATAATTTTCTTAATTTAGTCAGGAATATATGTCTATCACAGAAAATAAGGTAAGGCCGTTGATTTTCAGGTTGAAAAAAATTGAATCGGTGAATTTGACCTTAATAAAAAGTTATTTTTTTAAAGATGCAAGGTTTTACTGTTGCTGTGATTAAGGACGACTGTCAAATTAAAATTTTTAAATAGATTGCTCCGTCCGGTGTCAGCTCGTATTTACCTGTAACACCCTGATGTTGGAGGGAAAGACAGTGTCCACCGTCTCCTTAATGTAGGCATGTTGTTCCTCCACCAGATCTGTGTACTGACTGACCACCCTGCTGTTGTCTGATAGGACGAAAAGATGGATCAGCGGGGTAAAGGCATGCATCAAAAGCTTCAATGAAAATGAAAAGAAAACATTGCCACCATCGTTACGCCCAATGTGTTGCTGTTTGTGTTTGTTTTGGGGATTTTAACGTAACATCCGACCAGGTAATGTGTGCTCATTCTCACCGGTGACGAGTCTCTGCCGCTCCCTCAGAGAGTTGGAAATGCTGTTGACGTAGGTGTGGACGGTGTTGGAGGATCGGGACAAGTCCTCCACCTGGGGCTTGAGTTCATTAATGCTCTGTGACAACATGGAAGCAAAAGAAAGTCACTCCTGGTGTTCTCTATATGAAGTTGTACTATCTATCCATCAATCCATCAGTACTGGTTTAAAGTATTCCAGCCTGTATTGTGGATATTTCCAGTTTTTACCGTCTTGACGTTCCTCTCTTGCTTCAGCAGCGTGGTCTTCAGCTCGCAGCCGTTGGGACACAAGACGCCCTGTTGGACGGGACAATCTCCGGTTAGATCTCTGTGCTTTCAAGACTCAAGATTTCTCATACCACACTACACTGTGATTCAAAATGATGTGCTAGATTACAGCTTAGAGAAGAAACTACAGCCCAGAAACAAAGAAAAATAGAAAAAGTCTAGATGTTTACCTATATGCATGAAAATAGATAAATGTTCATATGGGTGTGCAGAGCCTGTAGAGTGATTTGTTTCTTCAAATGTAATAACATTGAAAAAAACGCCCCAAAGAGCGTTGTGTGGAATCAATCATGTTATTTTGGGGAAGTAAAAAGAACATTGATATAGGACAACATGAGGACAACATGAGGACAACATGGGGGTTGAAGACGGTTTTGTGTCAAAGAATTTTTCAGATTCATAATCAACTTAATGTAAAGATTCTCTGATTCCAGCTTCTTTAATGTGGAAATGTTCTAGTGTCTTCTCTCCTCCGTGACAGTAAACAGAATATCTTTGAGTTGAGGACGTTGTCTTGGTGTTTTTGGGAAACACTGATTGGACGTCTTTACGTGTCCAACCAGTGTCTCTATGCTGACAGTGTGCTGCAGGTGTCTTCCTACCATCTCCTCTGCGGCGTGCGTGCATCCTCCTTCGTCCGGCTGCTTCTCCTTCTCCTGCCGCTGCTGTCCTATGGCTGGAGCTGGTGTCGGGCGGCCGCGGTACCTGCGACAAAAACAAGAGACTCTTCACCAACATGTCCCTGAGAGACACTGAGATGTCTCATTTTACCCATGAACGTCTGGATGGATTGCCGTAAAACATTTTATGAATGTTCGTGTATCCTCCTGACTCTGGAGATCATCTGACCACCATGAGGTTGACCTTTGTGTTTGTTAGTGAACTGTCCCAATGACTCTGTTGAGACATAGTTCTATGTCTATGGACAAGGGATCTGATTGGTCAACTGGACTTTTAACAGATAGTCGGACACTTCCATGTCAACATGACAGAGTTGAATCAAATGCTGCTTTTGAAAGCATGTTTCCTCGGATCAAGGAGGCTCCAAAATCATGGTGGCAGCTGTCATCATGGTCCTGCTACACATCCTGCAGTGCCCCGCTACTTCCTGTTACATCCTGCTACGTCCTGTTGTGCCTTGTAATGCCGTGCAGTCGCCTGCTATGCCATGAAATACTACAAACTACTATTTTTAGTCACTATTCCATTATCTTTTACTGTTTCTGTTGTTTCCACTCTTCATTTCAACCCCAACCGGTCTAGACCTGCTCTATCTGTAAATCATAGAGAGGTCTAGACCTGCTCTATCTGTAAATTACAGAGAGGTCTAGACCTGCTCTACCTGTAAATTACAGAGTGGTCTAGACCTGCTCTACCTGTAAATTACAGAGTGGTCTAGACTCTATCTGTAGATTATAGAGAGGTCTAGACCTGCTCTACCTGTAAATTATAGAGAGGTCTAGACCTGCTCTGTCAAGTGTCTCAACATAACTCTTGTTATGAATTGATACTATAAATAAAATTGAATTGAATTTTTTGTTATTTGGAATAAACTCCTAATTGTGTAAACATGTTTTCCACTAGTTGAAAAGAAGACATGTTACGGAAGCAAAACAGCCCAAAATAATGTCTTTGCCTATAGTGTCTCTATTTAATAAAATAGCAAAGTTAAAAGTACAATATTTGCCTTTAAAGTACAACAACACAAATGAGTAGAGTAATGTGTGTTGCTGCATTTTGTTGCCTGGTTGGATCTAATTGTTGCATAATGCAAATAAAGATACCATTTAAATAAAAGATGATCTATATGCCGCATTAGAATATGTTGTAATTGCCCCAGAAGTCTTTCTGACCCGGGTGGCTGTGTTTGAACCCACCTGCCGCCGCCGCTGATAGGGGGCGGTGCCACGCGTTTTGGGGTGTAGGTGTCCCTGTCCCGGGCTAGGGGACGGTGGCCGCGAGCGTCTACGGTCGCCGGGGCGTCCTGCAGGGAGAACAAGAGGACACAAGGGGACACGAGGAGAAACAAGAAGACACAAGGGGAAACAAGAAGACACAAGAGGACACAAGGGGAAACAGGGAAACAAGAGGACACAATACATGATGTAGGAAAGACAAAATAAATGCCAGTCATGGTGTATGAGTCAAATAGTTGAAGCGTGTTGTACATACCGTCGCAGTCTTCGCTGTCTTGGCGTCCTGTGGAGGAAAACAAACTATTGTGAATACATATGAAGATTCAAATCCATTTTTTCCCAACATACTTGTGTTTGTAACCGTTGTTTCAAAGCTATAGATTCTATGAGGGACACACTTTAATATGAGGCAGAAGCCGTTTCTATGCAGTTTCAGAGCCGGGGTGGGAATCACCAGTGGCCCCACAACACAATATTTATATCACAATAAGATATTTATTATTTCTGTTGGCATGATTAATCTTGGATAATTCAACTGAACGTGGGGATTTCTGCGAGTGCTTTTTCATCACAAATGTCCGACAAAGAATACTAAAAATTACTATAAGTCACCATAACGCTTGTGTTGTCTTCCGGTCAAATTTGATAAGCAACACTTTTGTTAATGCTTTTTCTTCAATGTTTGTCCCTTTTTAGAATTTTTCAACACTACGTGACACTAACTTATTAACTTTAGTTTTGCTATTATTTTTGGAATTTATGGTCAATAAATCTCATTTATAGAAAATTATACCTAATGTTTGAGTTAGAAAAGCAGAAATTAGGAATTGTTGAGACTAAAATTAAAGGAATGGATGTTGATGATAATCACAGACTGGAATATGTCAACTTTTACTCAATACTATTTCAAAAACACTTCCATTTGTTTTACAATGCTTTAAAATGGAATAAGACGCCCCAAAATTAATGACATTGATATAGGACAACATGAAGACAACATGAGGGTTAACAAATAGGTTAAAATGAAAAGAGATTATGGTAACTTCTGTAAAAGCACTGCGAAAAGCAAAAAAATCCACAATCTCTCAATATTCAGTCCGACAGAAGTGATATCTTTAGAAACTTTTGGGTGTCGACCAAAATCGCACACACTCACCGAGTCATAGTCGTCGTAGTCCTGATCGGCCTGAGTCCAGGCGGCGGACACACACAGACACAGCAACAGCAGCGTCCTCATCGTCCTCTGGTGATAAAGGTCCTCTTCTCAGAAGCTCTTCAGTGTGTCTTCACTCCTTCTCTCTCTTCTCTGTCCCTGAAATCTGGTTTGACCAGGTTTTTTATCCTCCCTCTGTCTGTTTGTCTGTCTGTGTGGGCGTCCACCCCCCCCAAGCTTGTATTGATCTGGTCAATAACTGCAGGGACAGTTTGCCTGAGTCACTGTTCAACCCGGAGTTTGTAAGGGAACCAAAGGGCAAAAGGACTGAAGAGTTTACCGATAACTCTGAATTTCCAGGTTGAAGCGACTGCCAGACAGAAAATAAGCAGAATATTAATGTAATCCCCCCCAAAAATAAAGTTAAGTTTTGATTGTAAATGAATATATGTCATTAGTTTGGAGGTGGTTTTCCTGTGGTGGCAGAATGTCTTAACCCTCGTGTCGTCTTCTTGTCAAAATTAAAAATTAACACTTTTTGTTGATGCCTTTTATCGATATTTTACACTTTTTCTTAAGTTTTCGTCCCTTTTTTCAATGTGTCACTTTTTGTTGACGTTTTCAACACTACATAACACTACACATATATGTATATATATACATATATACACACATATATACATATTGATGTGTACACACATATATACAAATACACATATATATATATATATATATATATATTTACAATTATTGGCCGTGTGGAGGGAAGCTCCCTTTTGAGAAATGGCTCTAACCCTTCCTGACTCATGACTGTTTAATAAATCATTAAATGTTTACAATGTGGACCCGGGGGGGGGGGGGGGGGGGGGGGGGGGGGGGGGGGGGGGGCAGATAAGCCAGATTTTAACTAGGGTCACGTAGTGATGGGGGTCTCGAAATATTACGTCTCCAACACTCCAAAAGCTTATTATCAACTAACTTACTTTAAATGTGATGGCATCTAAATGGAGATTTTGAACACTAGGCTTTGCTTGATTTACCTTATCATTGCCCCTTAAATACATAACCATTATTAGAGTAATATAGAGTACCATTACATTAATACAGTGAAAGGTCAAAGCTCTGTTTGTGAAGGTGTTGCAGCAGTCCGTCAGTTTCGGGAAATCACGCCGACTGAGCACCAGCTGATGTTTGTCTGAGTCCAAAAGGGAACATGGTGCTGCGTTGTGAAATCACAGGCACAAGCACACAAACACAAACTTTACCAGCTTACCTTCTGTGCATAATATATTATTTTAAGGGTGCATCCTGCTAGATACCAAACCCGAGCGGGACCAAACTAAAAAGAACAAAGTACACGTCAAATACATTTTTCCCAAAGATGGTTTCAGTTGTTTAGTTCTGATTGCGCAGATGTTTGTGTTTTTTTGTGTGTTTGTGTTCATTTTTTCTGATAAGTTTGGTTTTTATTAGTTATTTGATGAAAAATGGGTTGAAACAACATGATTGACAGCTGGGATTGGTTTGGGGCAGGTGCGGGGGCGGGACTTCAATACTGCAGCTCCGCTACTACAGTTTTGGAAATCTCTTCAGTAGACACACAGAGACAGGAAACTACTCTGAGTTGGGGTGTCTCGGTAATAAACCGTTAATCCCCCAACCCCTGCACCCCCGATTTGAGTGTGAGTCGCGCTTGTGTCATTTATCAACAAATAGCCTCCAAGATGCTAACGAGAGACTTCTGTAATGTCAACGCAGTAAAAATGGACCTACATAACAAAGATGGTTCATGCTAGCTTAGCTACAAGATAGCAATTAAACACAACAAAGGCTGTCACTTTAATATTATTTTGAGCTAACGATAGCAACCAAACAACCATAGATAGCTACAACATTTTTGAAATGAGAAAACTTTGTTATTTCATGGATTTCAAAAATTCCAGTACGACACGTTATGTCGTAAACAGTTTAAATCTTAGCATGCACAACTCATATCTGCACTCGACTCACATCAGGGGGGTGACACCCGTCTCTGCTGCACAGACTCCGGTTCCAAAATGACAAAATGGCCGCGTCCGTGAGGGAGGAAGTGGAGACGTGTCCTCCATCTTTTTTTTTACAGTTGTAACCACTTACAACGTAAAAGGCCTCTTCGTGAAAATGGAAGTCATTTAATTGCTGCCTGCGTGAGACCCCAGAGCGTCCTCAGGACAGATATTATCAGACGAGGTCTCCACAAAGACACCAGAGATCACAGAAGTTCACTTAAGGCAGATTTATTGGAAACAATCACATGTTTACAAGTAAACCGAGTTGTCCCGGACACAGCAAAAGACTACAGGCATAGACAGCTGAATGTAATGTCTCATACAGCATTTTGGACGGTGTCAGTTGGACACAATTACATGATATAAGTGTAGGAAACATGATAAAAGTTCTATCATGTTCCCTACATCCAACATTGGCTTTGAACCATTTAAATCCCAATCCCCATCTTCACTCCCCTTCCTTAATTGGGACAATGTCCTTTTCTTGTTAGTTTGTCATCTACATGTTAAAGAAACAGGTGTTCAACAGTCTGTTTTCCCATGTGAATAGATTTAATTCCAATTATATTTCTTATTAATTATGTTAGCATAGCACAGTGTTGCTCTGACAAGTGGAAGACACTTCACATGTAACATTACTGTGTTATTAAACATATTTGGGACAAGAGACAGCCCCAAGTGACTTTTTTTTCAATGCATACGATTGATTAAGATTCCTATCTCAGCTTTTTCTTGAAGAGAAGACTCCTCCGCTCACTGGCAGGATGCTTGTTAGCTACTCAACCTTCCTCGATTCACTCACTCACATCTCTCTTCCTTCATCCTCGTTCAACCGCAGAACAGATTCCCCAAACTGCACTTCCTGTCGTCTCCCTCACAGAGACAGAAGAGCCTCCTTTTCAAGTTGACCAATTTGTGCTTTAACCATGATTAATCACTAACATCGTGAACACAATGTGGTACAGGAGATGATTGTGCTAAACTTGCCTAACTAGAAAGAAATCAGAGAGTTTGTGGGACCTGTGAAAGGATCTGGATCCCACGTGATTACATAGTGAGGTTACGATACTCTGACTCTTAGATCTCTCCTCAGAGGTGTCACATCTCCTTGGCACACACAAAAGGGAGAGTGTCATTGCAGGAGGCGGCGTTCCACATCTTGCGATCTGCAAAGCAGAAGACAGAAATATTTATCTTCAAGGACCGGCTCTCAATGCCAAGTCAGCAGAAACTGGATTTAAAGTCAATGTTGTGAAACTTGTAGTGTGGTACGTAGCAAGTATGGAAGGCCATTGGTTATTGATGAATGGAAATCCATTAATTAGTGATGTATGGAAGGCCATTGGTTAGTGAAGTGTGGAAGGCCATTGGTTAGTGATGTGTGGAAGGCCATTGGTTAGTGAAGTGTGGAAGGCCATTGGTTAGTGATGTGTGGAAGGCCATTGGTTAGTGAAGTGTGGAAGGCCATTGGTCAGTGATGTGTGGAAGGCCATTGGTTATTGATGTATGGAAGGCCATTGGTTAGTGATGTGTGGAAGGCCATTGGTTATTGATGTGTGGAAGGCCATTGGTACAAAAATCCATTCAAAGTTAAGTCGTATTCAAACACTTTTTTTAATGCATTAACACAAACCTTGTTTTAATATTGTGTGTTGCATATTAAGTGTTGCATTTCCTAAGTATGTACAGTATGCATTTATATATTTTTATCTGTAACCTCAGACTTACAATCCTTGAATTGTGTGTTTTTAGAGCCGCGGAGATAAATCAATAAGTTGTTATAACTATTAAATTGGCCAACTAGTTTAATAATCGATTAATTCGTTTGAGTCATTTTTATGAAAATCCTCTGATTCCAGCTGATTTTCAAATGTGAATATTTTCTAGTTTCTTTATTCATTTCTCTCTCTCTCTCTCTGAAATGACCTATAATTTGCCAAAGTCTCCCGTTACAGGTTTGGTTTTATAACGCCTGAAAACATACAGGAGGAGGTGCAGAAATCTAGTTTCGTCAGAAGACTTAAATTACAATAATCTGAAAGGTTATTGAGGGATTTCTGCCCTGTCACAACTGTCTACAACTGCCTACCTCCCTCATCTTTAAATAATTCTGGTCCCATTCTGATTCATTCATGGATGTTCTCCCTTCTTGTATTTTTTTTTTACAAGAAATAAACAGGTGAACAGGGCATGCTTTGAATGTGTGTGTTTGCATAGTTTATTACATCCATAATTCATCTGCAGACATCTCATCTTGCGCCCTTGGTCTTGCATGTTGTAGCGCTTGGACCAGTTTTTGTAGTTAAACATGGTGCCGTCACTCCACCTCCAAAAACCGTTCTATTGATAGAAAGACACAAAATTCCAACATAAATACATTGTTGGAATATGTCAACTTTTACTCAATACTATTTCAAAAACACTTCAATTTGTTTTACAATGCTATAAAATTGAATAAGACGCCCCAAAATTAATGAAAGTAGAGATTTGTACTTGGCAAAGAGTGTTGGGTGGAATCAATCATGTTATTTTGGGGAATTAAAAAGAACATTGATAGAGGACAACACGAGGGTTAAAATCTACAGTAACAGAATCTGGAAGTGCGTAGGGTTACACACCTGGATGCAATCGTTGCCCCCGATCCAGGTGAGGGGGAATCTTTGGGTGTCTTCTCTGGTCAACCTCTGGAGAAAGTTATTCTCCTCGTTACTGTGGACCGACGCCAGGTTGCCTTCTTCGGACAGGCAGTAACTCTGGAGGAGACGAGACAGTGAAGAGTAGTCTCATGTTTCTCATTCTCACGTATGACAGAATGCAAGAGCATCCCCCCCACTCCTCACCTCGGCTTCAGACCACGTCATTGGGCTGTCGATGAAGGCGAAACATCGCGTTCCAAAGCGGGTCCAATCCTCCGGGCAGGAGTTCATCTCTACAAAAAACACATTTAAAATATTTATCGACCTGCAACTCGGGCTGCACAATTAGCTTGTTTGGACGCCGCCTGCTGCAACGATCTCGCTTCATAGAGGACCGGTGTCACAGGTTGTTGTTCCCATCAGTCACTTAGACACTAAAACATAGGTGGAAGGTTGAAAAAAACAGTAGATACCCTTTAAATCCTGTTCTTAGGTAGAGTAGATGAGGAAAAGTACTTTGTTACTTTCCAGCACTGTCCAAGAACTCAAAAACAAAGTTTAAACATGAAGAATGTGACACCCATGCAGGTGTCTTAACTCACCACACTGAACCGGTTTGACGCCCGGCGGGGTCCTGGTGTCAGGTATCTCTTCCCCCGTGATGACGTTGACGCACCAGCAGTACCCGGTGGACCACCAGCACTGCTGTGGGAGGAAGTTCCCATTTGAGTCACACTGTGGGACAAAATTTCCAGGTCCTCCAGGGCTATTCATCCTCTGGTCCTGGCAGAGGCCTGCGTGTAGTAGTAGTGGAGTATAGGTAGTACAAGTACAAGTATATCAACATTGTAGTCAATTATAAAATGACTCACTAACTTTTTTCATAACTGATTAATCGGTTTGAGTCATTTTTATGTAACAAATGTAAGATTCCAGCTTGTTAAATGTGAAGATGTTCCAGTTTCTTCTCTCCTCTGTGACAGCAAACTGAACATATTTGAGGTGTGGACAAAACAAGAGGTTTGAGGACGTCGTCTCGGGCTTTTGGGGAACACTGAAATACATTTTTCACTATAATCTGGCAAACAACTAATTCATTCATCCAGAAACTCTTCAGATCAACCCTACAACACTGTACATAGGTACAGTACTTGAGTAAAAAGCTAGTTTCCACAATTGTCCAAGAACTCAGTCCAGCAAAAACAGTAATGTGACACCCATGCAGGCGTCCTCACTCACCACACTGAACCGGTTCGACGCCCGGCGGGGTCCTCGTGTCCGGTATCTCTTCCCCCGAGAAGACGTTGACGCACCAGCAGTACCCGGTGGACCCAGAGCACTGCCGGGGGAGGAAGTTCCCGTTAGCATCACACATTGGGATGAACCCTCCAATGTGGCCCTTGTTCTGATCCATCTCTTGTTGGCAGAGGCCTGAGTAAAGAACAGCATTTGAATCTTAAATGTAATGGATTACAAAGTATCCGTGCATGCAAACACTCAAATCCCTCAACATTGTAGCGCTGCAAGAGTTAATTAATTAGCGATAAATGGATTAGCAAAATAGTTGTCATTGAAGTCAAAATTCTCTGGTGTCAGGTTAATCCTTGTGTCGTCCTCCGGTCAAATTTGACCAGTTCACAAAAACTTTCTATATCAGAAAAGAACGTTGAAAAAAATGACAAATGTTGGAAAAAAACGCTGAATAAGTGATTCAAAAAAATTCTGAAAAAGTGACAAAAAAACGTTGGAAAAAGTGACTGAGAAATTGTTAAAAAAATTGCCCAAAAAATGAGTAAAAAACCATAGAAAAAGTGACAAATGAATTGGAATAAAATTGACAAAAACGTTGAGAAAGGTGTAGAAAAAAAGGACAACAAACTGTCAAATTTCCCACCCAGAAAACACAAAGTTGCAGGTCAACGGGAAGACGGCACAAGGGTTTAATGTGAATATGGTGGGGATGAAACAGTGGCTATGACTCATGCCATTGGTGTGGGAGATCAGGGTTCAATTCCCACTGCAATGCATGACCCAATGTGTCCCTGAGCAAGGCACTTAACCCCTAGTGGTTCCAGAGGAGATCTTTCTGATATAAAGCAACTGTATACTGTCGCTTTGGATAAAAGTGTCAGCTAAATGACATGTAATGTAATATCTTCTTCTCTCCTCTGTGACAGTAAAGTCAATACCTTTGATGTGTGGACAAAATAAGACGTTTGAGGACGTCGTCTCGGGCTTTTGGGGAATGCTGAAACACATTTTTCACTATATTCTGGCAAACAACTAATTCATTTATCCAGAAACTCTTCAGATCAACCCTACAACACTGTACATAGGTACAGTACTTGAGTAAAAAGCTAGTTTCCACAATTGTCCAAGAACTCGATCCAGCAAAAACAGTAATGTGACACCCATGCAGGCGTCCTCACTCACCACACTGAACCGGTTTGACGCCCGGCGGGGTCCTCGTGTTTGGGATCTCTTCCCCCGTGATGACGTTGACGCACCAGCAGTACCCGGTGGACCCGGAGCACTGCTGGGGGAGGAAGTTCCCGTTAGCGTCACACTTTGGGACGAACCCTCCAATGGGGACCATGGCGTGAGGCTTCTGGTGAGCGCAGTTGCCCCCGGGCTTAATCATGGAGGTGGTGTTCATCACGAGGGCGTCGCTTAGCGTCAGAAGGGTGCAGAGTGTCAGAGACGCGCCAAGCGCCTTCATGATGATGCTCATGATGATGAAGATGATGACCTGGGGGTGTAGCCTGTTGAAATAGGACCAACAAAAACTAAAACTGGCAACAACAGAGAGTCTAAGAAGCTAAATAGATGTGCATGGCTTCCTTTAACCCCCATGTTGTCCTATATCAATGTTCTTTATAATTCCCCAAAATAACATGATTGATTCCACCCAACGCTCTTTGCCAAGTACAAATCTCTACTTTCATTAATTTTGGGGCGTCTTTTTCAATTTTAAAGCACTGTAAAACAAATGGAAGTGTTTTTGAAATAGTATTGAGTAAAAGTTGACATATTCCAGTCTGTGATTATCATCAACATCCATTCCTTTAATTTTAGTCTCAATAATTCCTAATTTCTGCTTTTCTAACTCAAACATTAGGTATAATTTCCTATATATGAGGTGTATTTACCATAAATTACAAAAACCAAAGTTAATAAGTGTCAAAAAAATTCAAAAAAGTGACAAATATTGAAAAAAAAACGTTGAGAGAGTGTTTGAAAAAAAGAAACAAAAACATGAGAAAAAAGTTAAAACATTGAGAAAAATAAACAAAAGGGTGGATTTTGAATTTTGACGAGAAGACAACACAAGGGTTAAAAGAAATCTGAGTTCAACATGGGTTTTTTTTCAGATAATTTTTTTGGGGCACTTTTTCCCATTATTAGTGACAGAGATCGGGGGGGGGGGGGGGGGGGGGGGGGGGGGGGGGGGGGGGGGGCATGCAGCAAAGGGCTGCGGATCGGACCCGAACACGGACCGCTGCATCGGACTCAGCCTACATGGGGCTCCTACTGGGTCAGCTAGAGGTCCCTGTGTCCAACATGTCTGATTAACCCCAACTTGTCCTCCCAGGTCAAAATTGAAAAGGAATATTTTGTTGTGCTTTTCAGATGTTTTTGTCGCTTTTTATGATTTATTTGTCACTTATTCCAGCTTTTTGTACTTTTTTTTTTTTTTTTAAACCTGAGCTGGTTTAATAACAGGTTTTATTATTCTTGGAATTCATGGTCAACAAACCTCATTTATATCAAATTACACATACGTTTTTAGTTAAAAAAGGCAGGAATTATGAATTATTTTGACTGATAGTTGGATCTCAGATGGGTAGATGTCAACGTTTAGTCCGGATACTGTTTGGAAACCATAAAAAAAAAGAATTCAAATGCTATAAGTTTAAACCCAAAATAAATTCAAATAGAGTAATCATTAATTTACCTGAAGAACGTCATATGGAATCAACTATGTTATTTTTAGACAATTAGGTTGAAAGGAACCCATATTTCTGGTATAAAACATTTAGAAACTGGTCAATTTAACCTGAGGACAACATGAGGGTTTAAGAAAATCCAAAGTAGACTCACCTGGTTCAGGATCAGCAGGTGTGTTGAGCCACCGCTGGTGCTTCTGTCCTTTTATCTGATCGCTGACACTTTTGCTGTGTCATTGTTTTAATTTCTCACCCATTCACCGGAGCTTTGAGGTCAAATGTAACTCAGCCGAGCTGCAGAGACGGAGACTGCTTTGTTTTTATCGTATCAGTTTTTCTTTCTCAGACCCGTGTAATCATCGGGACTTTAAGGTAATCACTGGGTGTCATTTTAACATCGGCCCTCCATTGTTCAGAGCCCTGGGTTCCCAGACCGTCTCGTCTGATATTAGGGTTACATGTTCTTATCCTATATCTATATCTGCTCTTATTTTCCTGATTGTATTGTGCAAATCTGGGTTACAGACCATGTTTGCAAGTTAACAATGACACCGTACTTGGCTGGATCATATCGAATTACAGTCTCAAGCACTAACATGAGACATAAAACCCAAAGAATCTAATATTTCATGTTTCGTTGCCCAAGAATTACATATAAAACCTATGTTTTCCCACACTTTTACCCATCACATATCATTACCAGTGAACATCTGATGCAACCTAATGTCAGAAAATCATCCCTATAGGTGGAAAAAACATGACACATGCTTCCTGTGCAGACAGGAATAAACAGACAAAACAGTCTAATCAGAACCAGAACCAGAACCAGCTTTGTTCGCCAGGTATGAGGACACATACGAGGTATTTTTCTTTGGAGCATCGTTGCTCACACTGTGCTTCCACACACAAAACAACCAAAACAAAAATATACACACTACTATGTACACAATATATACGTACTCTAAACAGAAACAACATAGAGGCATGAGTGCAATGAAGAGTTCAATACAAATTGTTCAAATGTGGAGCATACTTCAAAGGATACTGGGATGAATAGTATTATGTTATTATATCACAATATGAACAGTTCTGATATAGGAAATGAGAAGGATGAATAAATAGTAAATAAGTGAGATGTGAAAATGATGAATAAATAGTAAATAATAAGTGAGATGTGAGAATGATGAATAAATAGTAAATAATAAGAGAGATATGAGAATGATGAATAAATAGTAAATAGTAAATAATACGTGAGATGTGAGAATGGGAATGATGAATAAATAGTAAATAATAAATAATAAGTGAGATGTGAGAATGGGAATGATGATATCTCATGGTTTCTTGGATGTGATGGAGTCTAAGGGGGGCCTCTAGCTCACCCAGTAACAGCGTCCATTTCCCAACGTGTCGTTCTTTTAATTTCTCACCCATTCACCGGAGCTTTGAGGTCAAATGTAACTCAGCCGAGCTGCAGAGACGGAGACTGCTCAGTCTTTATCGTATCAGTTTTTCTTTCTCAGACCCGTGTAATCATCGGGAGTTTAAGGTAATCACTGGGTGTCATTTTTAAATCGGCCCTCTATTGTCCAGAGCCCCGGGTTCCCAGACCGTCTTGTCTGATTGTTTTTAGATGTTACACTATGCATCCTGATAAAGTTGCCTTGGTCTTTGGAAATAAAATACTACCCCCCTCCCCACCGCCCCACACCATCTTTACAAACCCTTCACCATACATAGAGATTAGCATGGTTTTATTTTTAATTAGCGTAATAGCTGGTTTGATTTGCATTGAGAAATGATCTTAAGGAAAGTTTCCCATGTTGATCTCTATGTATGGTGAAGGGTATCTGATGATGTGGGGGGGGGGGGGGG
>NC_048425.1:593026-597659 GCF_013103735.1 Etheostoma cragini
TTTTTACAGTTTGTTTGTCTCTATTTTTTTCAATATGCAGTATATATTTTATATACACAGGAACTTTTCTGCACAATAATTGCTTCTCTAATGATCTCTTATTATGCCCAACAATTATTTTCCAGGATTTTAATTTCAATTACACAAATTTTAAATGGAGTTTGGTCCCATCTGGTGGCGAGGAGTCGAGGGTGGTGTAGATTCTAGTGCATTACTGTTCATATTTCCAATATAACTGCAGAAAGTACAGTGGGAGATTATATACAGATTTTAACAGAGTTATATACAGTCCATGCATAGTTCAAAGGGACTGTTTCCAGTGTACTTTAAGAATAATAAGATGTTCAGAAAAAAAAATCTTTTTTATGTGTGACTATAAATTAAATGATAATTTAAAGTGATTAGAAAAAGCAATGTATAATGTATTATTAACTCTTGTGTTGTCTTCCTGTCGACCATGACCATTTTGTCTTTCCAGGTCAAAATTTGGGCATTTTTTCCATGTTTTTAACACTTTTGTCAAACTTGTGTTTCCATTTAATTAATATGACATTATACCATTTTTTTTTTCGTTTAAAAAAATAGCCTGATAGTTAAGATCAGACAACGTATAGTCAGGATTCTGTTTTAAAAACCATTAAAAACAAAATTCAAATGCTACGACACTGAATTAAACAGCCCAAATTCAATGAAAGCAATCATTACATTTACCAAAGATTGTCCATGCATCCATGTTATTTTTGGGCCTTTTGGTTGAAAACAACTTGGAAAACGGGTCAAATTCTACCCCGAAGACATCACAAGGGTTAATGAACAATACATTTTATTTTATTTGATGTACTACATGTACTCATAGATCCTTGTGTTTTTATACAGAGCACAACATGGCCAGACCAGTTGCCGTCACGGCCCGGTGCACACGGCGGTTACAGCTCGTTATGAAACAGAAACCAAGATTATGCAACATGTGGCTGCTGTACCTCAGCTTGTTTCCGGAGTCACGAACACAAGAGGAGTTGATCAAATTCATTCAATTTTCTAAACACACATCGCATTTTGGCAAAAACCCTGATATCTAAAAAATGTGTGTATGTGGAAAGTTGTGTTGGCGCTGTGGGGGACGGCTGCCTCTCCAGTAGATCTCCAGTTTTTAGCTCTTCTTACTTATTTAAACCTCTTCTTGTGAAGACATTGTGTGACTATATATCCCGTGGATATTTCTAATCTTAAATATGCAACCAAGAGGCAGTTTTCTCACTTACATACAGTACATACACACCTGGACTTAATTAATACCTGGTCACTTTAACTTTAACACTTGACTCAACACTGACACTTTTGACTGATAATTTATGGTTAATGTCTTTTTCTTGACGAATGTTCTTATTGTTGTTATTATCATTAATGCTATTTTTGTTATCTTTATACTGTCACTTTTCTTTTCTTGCTAAAACTGATGCTGGAAATTTCAATTTCCTTGCGGGAGTCATCCCAAAAGGATTAATAAAGACAAGTCGGAGTCTAAAAAAATTAAAAAAAGTGCAAAAGACAAATTCACTGGTCCTCTCTCGACGTCGTCGTGCTCTGATACATTATTACAGGCTTCCTCCTGTAAGTTCATTTTCATGCTCATAACCTCTTTTCACTCTTCAGTTCCAGTTTTTACTTCCTCTCTTTGCATACTAATCTGTATCTCATTCTCTTGAGTTTCTTGATGTGAACTTATAGAGTTCTACCCTCGCTGTTGGGAATCAACTCTGCAAGAAAGTCAGGTAAGGCACGACAGACTCATGGTAGAAACCTCAAAACCTGCTTTTATTTTTCTCTTCACATTACGTATTGTTGAGTAAGTGTACACTCTAAGGAATAAATCCGTAAAATAACAGAAAAAGAAGCTCTGGCAGCTCATGAATCGTGATTAAAAAACAAAAATTTAAGAAAAATTTGCAGCTGAAGTAAAAACTGCCGCATCAAGTGATTTCGACGCTTGTTTCAACGCTTCTTATCTACTTCTTTGCACTTTTTTTAACAATTTTTTTACCCTTTTTGTTCCACTTTTGAAGCTTTTTTGAGGCTTTTGACACTCCCTTATCCAAGTACCTACTGGTGAAATCAAGACGGAGCACAGATAAAAGTCCCATAATGCAATCTGAATTATAACTAAACACAAATACAACTGTTAATCACTTTCTATGGACAATTTCTGTTAGAAAACATACAGTCATACAACCGTTAATAAAGAGAAATTTCTTAGAGTGTAGGAACACTAACATGCCTTGGTTTCCTTTGCATGTCCTTTTTCGTTTAATCTCTCCTAAATGATGTTGTTGTTCCAACATGTGATGAATAAATCATTTTTCTGTCTTACAACAGCAGTTACTACACCATAAGTTATCCGGTTGTATCACAGATGAACAAATAAATGACAGAATTAGGGAAGCACTTGAGAAAATGAGGGTTTTTAACTGAATCAACGCATTTTGACTTCCCAAAATATTAATGAATGAGGAGGCTCAACAGTTTGTTGTATTTACTGTTGTATGTACCACAAAGAAAAAATCTCCAAGCAGCCAAAGTGTTGACAGCATTATTTAAGGCTAAAAGTATGTAGAGAAGAGTTGTTCTGTGGGTGGGAAAATCACCAGAGGCCTCACAATACTTATGTCGCGATACAGTAGTTATTCTGTGATATATTGCAATTTATAACCTTTGTTCCAAAAGGAAACTTTGTCAACCTCTGTTTTATCTAAAAACATACATTTATTCATCTTACTTTAATTTTAATGCTGCAAAATGGAACTAACTGACCAACCCATGTATAATATATAACAATAGATCCATACTTGGCGTCTGTGTATTGATACAGCATTGCCACAGAAAATATCGCGATACTATACTTTAGCGATTTCCCCCCCTCATCCTTACTGGTCTGTTTTTACAAATAAACATTAAATGCAGGTCTACTTAAAGGGACTTGTGTTTTAATCCAAACCATAATTGTTATGGTACAGAAAAATGGAGGCCCCAAATGCTGAGAACCAGGAGGCAGGCAAGGGCAGGTACAAACGGGTTTATTTTAACAGTCCAGGAAAACACAGGGAAAAGGCAAGCAGTCCAAAAACAGGTCCAGGGGAAGACAAAGGTCAAAAAACAGGTAAACAACACAGGGAACAACTCACGGGGAATATAGGGAAAACGGCTGGAACGCAGACACAGTCATCTTCACAAGACACAAGGATCTAACAAGACAAAAAGGGATCACAGGGGTTAAATACATGAGATAACGAGGTAATGGGGAACAGGTGAGACGTCAGCTGAATCACATTAGGGCGAGGCGGGACAATCAGACAGGCACAAAGCAAAGCTAGACAGGACTAGACAAGACAGGAAACTACACAACCAAAATTAAACAGGAAGTAGAACAAACAGACACTTACCGGGGAAAGACCATGCCACAAACACAAGGAGACAAGACCAGACCAAAAAACCACAGAAGGATAAACAAAGAAACCAAAGGACCCACCCAAACCATCACACATAATCATTTTCCCAATCTTAACTTGTCGTTTTGGTGCCAAATCTTAACTGTTTCCGTCACATGAAGATCGCTTTTTGTCAGCTAAATGTAACTGTAAATACCGCTTAACATAAATGTCATGTGACTGATCATCACAAATTGTTGTTCATGAGAATGCATTGACCAATGTGAGTCCACCTCATCCAACGCATTTGGGATGAACTGGATGCCAACTGAGAGTCAGATCACCCAACATCAGTGTTGGACCACACTAAAGGAACCAAATGACATTACAGCATAACTCAAATCTGCGTTTAAATAAGTGCCACAAGCATTGAAATCACCTTCATAGACAGTAAGAAATTCCCATGATGTCTTTTTACTTTGGTGTAGATTGATACATGAATTTGCTTTTCTTTCGGGGGAGCAGACAGCCGGAAAGGCCAAAACAGAGGAAAATATCTTGGATTTTTAGCTGTGTTCAGGCTCACTTTGTCTTACTATCTGATTCATTCATCCACTCAATTATCCTTCTTTCCTTCCATGCAGCATGGGACAGATGACCAACCTTTACTTCACCCTCCTCTTCGTCTACCTGTGCTGGGGTCAGAGGTCAAGCCCAGACGGCGAGAGGTCCTCCTGCGATCAGTGTGACCTGCGGCTCACCTGTAACTGCTCCTACAGAGGATTTACCCATGTTCCCATAGTGACAGGCCACGCCCTGACTCTTGATCTCTCCTTCAACGACATCACCGTAGTGACCAGTGACGATCTGACAGGACACAGGAGACTTAGGGTTCTCAGTCTCCACGGTAACAATGATCGTTTTTTATTAGGCTTTAGAGCAAGCGTCTGTAAAAATAAATTCACTCATTTACAAGGTGCAAGACATGTAAGAGTTCTTCACCATAAGTGATTCACTAAGGAGTCATGATGTCATTTCCTGTCCATATTGGGGTTATTGGGATGTGTACGTGTACTACTGTGTTATAAATCATTTCATTCTAAAGCAAATAGGAAATGTCTCATAAAGTTTTGACGAAGACTAATGTTGTAGTCTCAGAATCAACCAGCGATACAGACAATAACCAAAAAGAACAAGTGGGGGGGGGGGGG
>NC_048425.1:597759-611843 GCF_013103735.1 Etheostoma cragini
ATATATATATATATATATATATATATATATATATAAATAGATAAAACAATATTGACAATATAGCAGTAAGCAGTAATAATCGATGGTCCCAGGATTGACCCCTGTGGAACCCCTGATTGTTAGACTTGTTGTTAGAAGAGTAGTTGATTTGTTTTAACATGTAGATATTATCGTCCTCCAGGTAACGGAGTAGCTACGATCCATCCGTCAGCGTTTGACTCTCTGTGGAGTCTGGAGGAGCTCGATCTGTCCGACAACCAGCTGACCGCTCTCAACGACAAATGGTTCAGAAGGCTAGAAGCTCTGCAGAAGCTCAACCTGCTCAACAACCCATATAGGTAAAGCACCAAGGTTACAGGTCAAATTTGACCAATCTTTCAAAATATCTACATCAGAAATAAGGCTTTCTAAATGACCAATAAACACAATGTGGATGATTGATTCCACACATTGTGCTTTGCAAGTACAACAAAAGATAGGATCTCTACTTTGATTGACTTTTGGGAAGGAAAAAGAAATTGCATTCAAAAAGAAAATCTTTCAAAACCACACTGAATGTTGACATATATCCTTCTGTAATTATCCTTCATTTAATAAGTGTCTAAATAATTCATAATTTCTGCTTTTTTAACTTAAGAAATAGGTAAACTTTCCTATAAATGAGGTTTATTGACCAGGAATTCCAAAAATGTAGTACATGTAAAACTGGTAATAAGTTGGCGTTAGTGGTCTATACATGGTAGTGAAAAGAAGCGTTAAACCTAAAAAAAAGAGCCAAAAACAGACAAAAGTGTTGATAAAAGAGACAAAAACATCAGAAAAGGTGTTGATTTTCAGGATGACGTTGGAAAGACAACGCAAGGGTTAAAAAACCTTTACATAGGATGTCCCCCATACTTTTGTGTGTCTTGCGTCCTCCAGCTGCCTCGGTTCTCGTCCAGTGTTTCGGAGGCTGGTGAGGCTGCGGAGGCTGTCGTTGGGAGGTCCTGCTCTGGAGGAGCTGAAGAGAGGAGACCTATCTGGAGTCACTGAGTTAGACGAGCTCACTGTGCACGGCAACAACCTGACAAGGTGAGGGACCAGCAGTGTTTTTTGTGTGTTTGTGTTGTTAGACAAGAGCTACTCTGTATCAACGGTAGAACATTCAATTTTATTTATAGTAACAATTCATAAGAAGAGTTATCTCAAGAACCTTTAAAGATAGAGTAGGTCTAGACCACACTCCAGAATTTACAAGGACCCAACAGTTCTAGTAGTCTCCTCCAGAGCAAGCGACAGTGGCGAGGAAAAACTTCCTTTTAGGAAGAAACCTGGGACAGACCCAGACCCAGGATCTTGGTAGACGGTGTCTGACGGGCCGGTTATTCCCAGGCTGATAATAATAATAATGATGTGTACTTTATTAATCCCGCAAAGGGAAATTACAATGTTTTCACTCCGTTGTTGTTACACACATTACACACAGACCTGAACTACACACACATGCTCAGGTCCTATACATGCACTATTGGAACATCGTTGCTCACAATGCACTTACACATACAAAACAACCAAACAGTACATACACACTAATATATACATACTCTAAACAGAAACAATCCCTTATTTGGGGTGATTGGGCATATTTATCGTTAAAGATGTTTGAAAGAAAAAGGAAAACACAAAAGACTGATCTAGACTTACTTTTCCCATCTGTCACTATACCTCTCCTGTGACTCTCTCCTGTCACTTTGTCTCTCTGCAGCTACGAGTCCGGTGCTCTGGGGGAGGTTTGGCCGTTAGGTCGTGTCACTCTGAGCCTCCATGGTCCGTTTCTAACAAACACAGCCTTAGCCTCGGCTTTGCTTGCGGATGTTACGTACCCTGAGACGCCTCTTGTTCTGGAAGACCTCCATCTGATTGGGAATGAGTCTGTTCAGCCCTTCAGAGAGTCAGCCAGAAGGAGAGTCAGGTCTGTCAACAGGAACAAAAGATGTAATTTTAACTGTGGACTGTGGAAGAAAGTACGAAGTAAAAAATAAGAAATTACAATTAAAGAGAAATTAGATACTAAGAATACAGCCTGGTCTCACAGAGTTCGGTGAGGTCAGGTTGATGGATAAGTACCTCATACGATGGATAACATTCAAAGTATTCCTTTAAGTTCAGATGTCAAACTTCCTCCTGTCATTTGAAACTAGCCAAACATGGAATTGAGAATGGGAGATATTGTTAAATGCAATTTTTTAATATTGGCAGCTTTTTTTGTAGGGATGGGAATCACCAGACGCCTCTCGATGCGATATCATCACGATACTTATGTTGCGATTTAATATAATGGCGATTTTAAACATATTGCAATATTCTGCGATATATTGCAAATTATAACCTTTTTTTCAACTTCAAATGTTTCCCAATGTGTCCCCAGAAGGAAACTTTGTCAACCTCTGTTTTATCTGAAAAGATACATTTATTCATCTCGCTTCAATTTTACTGCGGCAAAATGGGACAAACCAAAATGACCATCACATATATAATATATAAAATATAACAATAGATCGATACTAGGCGTCTGTGTATTGATACAGCATTGCGACAGAAAATATTGCAATACTATGCTGTATCGATCCCCCCCCCCTACTTTTTTGTAATTATGTAAAAATATAAAATGCCACATGGCATGTACTGTACACCATTGGCAGAGAAACCAACCACTTGCTTGTCGGTGATGTTACCTTCAGGAAAATGGCCTTCAACAACCTTTTGGTGTCCGATGAGGCCATCGTTAACTTCCTCGTGGTGTTTGATGGCGTGCCACTCACATCCCTCTTCATGGACGGCGTCACGCTGACAGGCGAGGGCAGGTAGGAGACCAGCACATCAACATGGTCCATCAAATCCATTTTGTCACATGTGCCTATTGCCAATATCGGGATGACCTAAACATTGAAAATCAACACTTTTGTTGATGCTTTTTATCGATGTTTTTAACTTTTTCTTAAATTTTTGTCCCTTTTGTAAACACATTTGGTGCTTTTTTTCAATGTTTGTCACTTTTTTTGATGTTTTCAACACTACGTAAAACTAACTTATTGACTTTGGTTTTACAGTTATTTTAGGAATGTATGGTTGATACACCCCTGTTTGAGTTAAAGAAAAGCAGAAATTAGGAATTATTGAGACTAAAATTAAAGGAATGGATGTTGATGATAATCACAGACTGGAATATGTCAACTTTTACTCAATACTATTTCAAGAACACTTCAATTTGTTTTCAAATGCTATAAAATTGAATAAGACACCCCAAAATTGATGAAAGTAGAGATTTGTACTATTTGTATCAATCATGTTATTTTGGGCAATTAAAAAGAACCTGATATAGGAAAACGGGTCATTTCATTTGAAAAGTTACATCGGTATTTCTCAGTAATTATGCCAGATGAGTTCAGGGAGTAGGGGAAGATTAGCAGCATGTGTAGTCGACCAATCAGCAGCCAGATACCAACCAAGAACGTGAATCAGCTGTCAATGTACGTACCTGACAATAATCCAAATTCCCAATTTTTGTTAGTTTGAGGAATTCCTTCTCCTAATAAGAGCTACTTTATATAGTTCTGCAATAATAAAAACTGTTGCTTGGATTAAGGATTGCATGAATAGTAAAATGTTTTTGTTTGTCGGTTGGTGTTAGGTGGGAAGGAGCCAAACAGACCGATCTAAAATGCATCGACGAATTCTTCGTACGAAAACGTCGTGGTGCTGAATATCTTTAAATTTGCCTCCCTGCTGCAGCTGGGGTTTATGCTGAAATACCCCAGGAAGGTGTCTGTTATAAACTCTCGGGTAAGGAAGGTGGTCATCGATCATAGACCTTAGTGGTCCCCTAATACTGTATCTGAAGTCTCTTTATATAGACCTTAGTGGTCCCCTAATGCTGTATCTGAAGTCTCTTTATATAGACCTTAGTGGTCCCTAATACTGTATCTGAAGTCTCTTTATATAGACCTTAGTGGTCCCTAATACTGTATCTGAAGTCTCTTTATATTGACCTTAGTGGTCCCCTAATGCTGTATCTCAGGTTTATTTCCCAAAATTCAGCCTTGGTGCAGAATTCCAGCCACTAGAATCAGTCCCACAATGAGCTTTCCTTAGTAAGAGCCATTTCTGAGTCTGTAGCTTTTTGAGGAGATGCTTTGGTCGTTTGAAAGCCATGGTGTCTCTCTCTCATGGGTGGCCAAATTCTCTGGGCGGGAAAAGCAGAGAAAGGGGAATTAACCTTGCCCCTTATGACCTCACATGGAGCAAGATTCTAGATTGGCCAATTTCAGCTTTCATTTTCTCAAAGGAAGAGGATGATGCCCAGGGCTCGGTTTACACCTATCACCATTTCTAGCCACTGGGGGGCCATAGACAGGCTGGGGGGGGGAACTCATATTAATGTTAAAAAACCTCAAAAAGTGTCATTTTCATGCCATTGGACCTTTTAAAAAAAAAACAATACAACAACAAGAAATAACGTCTGAACAGTCACAATAAAATGTGTAATTTTAAAGTCAAACTTCTACCCTCAGGTGTATGTGATGCCCTGTAACACATCTCACCTGCTATCGAGCCTGCAGTACCTGGACCTGTCAGACAACCTGCTGACTGACCTGACTCTGGCGGAGACCATGTGCAACGGGGACGGCACGATGAAGGACCTCCGCGTTTTAAACGTCAGCGGGAACGCTCTGAAGGTGCATTCAGGAAACTTTAAAGGAAAAACGTCTTCTTGCGTATTTTGCATTAATTGGAATTCGTTAATTCAGTTTCTTTTAACTCTAATCTATTATAATCTAAACATAATTGTACATAGTATTACTCCTGTTGACAAGTAAACTGAACATCACGTTAAATCACTGTATAAGTACTGTATATAGAAGTATAAATCCAAGAATGCTTGAAGAAGAAATTACCCGTCGCATGGAGACTTAAGTATGTGTTTCTCCGCTGTTCAGTCGTTGTTGACGGTGAGCCGGCAGGTAACGAAGCTCTCCAAACTGACCCACCTGGACATCAGCAGGACCGGATACAGTTCCATGCCCGAGGCTTGCTCCTGGCCCTCCACCCTGCGGTACCTCAACATCTCCAGGGCTAAACTCACAACCATCACCCCCTGTCTGCCCCAAACTCTGGAGGTACTGAGGGACAGACCAGTCATGGGTCAAATTTGACCCCTTTACAAAAACTTTCTATATCACAACTAGTAAAAAAGTGACAAATGTTGAAAAAAAAAATGACAAAAACATTATTATATTAAATGCTGAAAAAGTGACCAAAAAAATTATCAAAACATTGATAACAGACAAAAAAAAATGTTAAAAAAGTGACACAGAATTGGAATAAAATTGACGAAATGTTGACATCTCAACCCAGAAAAAACACAAAGGTCGACAGGAAGACAACACAATGGGTTGAAGAAGTAAACCACCAAATAAATCTCATCTTTTTTTTTTTTTTGCAATTGTCACTGATTCTTGCAACTTCATTGCAACAAAATTACAAAAGACACTACAACTTTTATCGCAATTTTTTTACATAAGCTGCCACAAATTCAGGCATTTTGGGCCAATCTCAAAAAAAGGGCCGCAAAATCCTGGAGGGGCTGAAAATAGTTGCACCCTGTGTGCCCTCTCCGTGGCTCAAAGTCACCTTTTCCTGAAGAAATTAGACTGTGAAGGCCTCTGAACTCCACCTGACCAGTTGGCAGTTGCTGTAATTTTGTAGGATATTATGGGAATTGTTTTGCACTACTTTTCATACAACATCATACAAACCTGTTGATTACAATGTGTTGCACCTTCACAACAAAAAAAACAATTTTACCCTTGCATCATCTACAGGTGTTGGATCTGAGCAACAATGATCTCAAAGCCATCCTTCTGATCATGCCTGTCCTGAGAGAGCTTCACCTCTCTGGAAACAAGTTACTGAAGCTGCCCCCAGGATGGCTATTCCCCAATCTTCAAACACTGACAATACAGGTAAGGACCAATCACATTTCTTTTTCTTCCAATCCTTTGTATTGCCCAGTGTGACCATCCCTTGGATCCCCACAGGCAAACACCTTGAACAGGTTCAACCGTGCAGACCTCCAGTCATACAGACGACTCCAGGACCTCCGGGCGGGTCAGAACAAATTTGCATGCTCCTGTGACTTTGTCTATTTCCTCCAATCAGGCATTAAAGGAGGCAAAGACGTGAATTTGGCAGATGGAGAGGAGAGCTACGTCTGTGACTCACCTCTCTACCTGCAGGGGGAACCGGTGGGTCAAGTCCAACTCTCCATAGTCGTGTGCCAGCGGGTTTTGTTTGTGTCAGTTAGCTGTGGGGTGGCGCTTTTTGTAGGGATTCTGCTGTGCGTCCTGCTGTGGCGCATCCATGCATTCTGGTACGTCAAAATGACGTGGGCCTGGCTAAGAGCCAAGCGGAGCTCCATGCGACGGGGGCGGCGGCGTAGACATAGAACGGGCTCGGAGGAGCTGCTGTCCTATGACGCCTTTGTGTCCTACAGTGAGAGAGACGCTAGCTGGGTGGAAAACTTCTTGGTGCCCGAGCTGGAGGAGCCGAGGTAAAGTCAAACTATTTCTTTTTGTACTTTCTGACATTATCGGAACCTACATTTTACAGTGTTTGTATCAGTTTGTTAGTTAGCCGGGTCACTCAAAAGACCAAAACTACTTACCAGATTTCAGTGAACTTTTGTTAACAATTAGGTCACATGTCAAGGAACAAGAGATGTGGGCCACCATCTGGATTTTATCAAGTTCCTTAAAGGTCCCATGTCATGAAAATTCCACTTTTTGAGTATATGCATTCCCCCAGCCTGACTTTGGGCCCCCAGTGGCTAGAAATGGTGATAGGTGTAAACCGAGCCCTGGGTATCTTGCTCAGCCTTTGAGGAAATTAAAGCTCAGATGGGCAAATCTGGAATCTTGAACCATACAAGGTCATAAGGGGCAAGATTACCTCCCCTTTCTCTGCTTTGCCCACTCAGAGAATTTGGCCCCCCCATGAGAGAGAGACATCATGGCTTTCAAATGAGCATAGTGGCAGTTGGTCAATGCCACATCCCCAGCCTCCACCCACCTACAGTATTAGGGGACCACTAAGGTCTATATAAAAGAGACTTCAGATACAGTATTAGGGGACCACTAAGGTCTATATAAAAGAGACTCCAGATACAGTATTAGGGGACCACTAAGGTCTATATAAATGACACTTCAGTTACAGTATTAGATATGGTTTAGTGGTATGGTATTCGATATTATAAATAAAATTGAATTGAACATAGCCCACAAAACTTTTTTTAACCATTCCACCATCCCATCTTTACCAAACATGGCGGAAACCTGGGGGGGAAACACATTTTACCTTTATTTAACCAGGTGGGTTATTGAGAACAGATTCTCATTTAAAACAGCGACAGGTTCACCTTTAGTACAGGACAAGAAAACAGAATACAATAGGCTATAAAAATACAGATTACGTAGGCATTTCAAAACTGGTGCATAGTGAGGTGTAAGTAGGTCGATGGATATAACACTGCTGAGGTGTAGTAAAGAGTCAGAATACAGATAAAACGTGTTCTAGTTAGTGCCGTGGACCAGTTAAAACACAGTATATATAAATATATATGATTCTAAGTCTATATGATTCCTGAGAAGTAGTGAAGTCAATATACAGTTAGTTCATAACCTGCTCTCGGGTTTTTACTCCTACAGGGAGAACGATGAAGACTCTGTGGATCAGAAAACGGTCCGGCCTCTGACCCTGTGTCTCCACAAGCGGGACTTCCTTCCTGGACATTGGATTGTGGACAACATCATGAGTGCCATGGAGCGCAGCCGACGGACCGTCTTCGTCCTCTCAGAGAATTTTGTCCAGTCCGACTGGTGCCGCTATGAGCTGGACTTCTCCCACTTCCAGCTTTTCGACGGGAATGCCGGCGGAGACGAGGCCATCTTGATCCTTCTGGAGCCGCTGTCCAAGGACGACATCCCCAGACGCTTCTGCAAACTGCGCAAACTCATGAGCTCCACCACTTACCTGGAGTGGCCTCGGGATGAGGAGAGGACTGGGGAGTTCTGGAGGAGTCTACGCAACGCTTTGAGAGGAGAAGACCAGGACGATGACTGAGAGAGTTGGGATGTGTTACAAAGTATGTTAGAAGAGAAGAAAGAACAACATGTGGACAAGGGGGAGGAGTTTGTCAAAGTAAAAAAAAGAGATGAGAAGACAAACTGGAAGCTGATGAATTGAAGAGACAAAGCCTGATGGAGGAGATAAGGACAAGACTGAGACAGAGGAGTAAACAATGGACAGTAGATAATAAATGTCACAGATGAGCTAGAAATTTTGACTTTACTACTCTTCCTGTTTAAAGTACCAAGGGTCTCATTTATAAAAACAGTTTATAACTGAGACCCTTGGATATTTTTGCCAGTCAGTGGGCCAAAAAGGCCTCAGTGGAATCTGGGATTGGAGGTCTGACAATTTGTGTAGTTTCTGAAATTTACAATCTTAGTCACGTCATGCAGTGTTGCTTTTGAAATGACTGTTTCCTTAAATGTATTTTGTTTTACTATATACAGTATATATGGTTGAAATGACAATAAAACCCACTTGACTTGAAGATGTGCTGTGACGTCGTTTGCTGGTAGTGTGGTAAAGCGGCCACTTGAAGGCGCTGTGGATTTGTCATTCATTCAACCTGAGGTCAGTTCAGCCAGACAACAGTGGATGAGTAACATATGCTGGATACAGAAACGTCTGTAGCAATTACAGGAAGTCAGGAAAAGTTAACAGCAGTGAAATATCTTCTATCAAGTGTCTGTAATTCACAAGTCTCAAAACCAAAATTAGTTCTTAAGCGAGGGGACACTCAAACACAAGAGGTTCAGCATAAGCTCAGGCGGTGGGAACGACCGAGGTGATGACAATTTAAGTTAAATTCTACCTGTAAAATTTGGTTTGTAACTTATTTTGTTCCTTAAGATGGAAATGCCATCATGGATACAAGGGGACATATACACTGTGGATGTGGGCAGACCTGGTAAACATACCCAGTCACAAATTGGTCTGAAAGAAGAAACTCACAGCGTCTTAAAAGGTGTTTCATGCTTCTTTGGGGTCAGCGTGGTCTAGGCTCTTTTTTTTAGCTGACTGTTTTAGAGGGTTACAGCAACTGTGTTGTGTATGCAATCAGTATTTGCAAAAGTTCTATTATGAATCCGTGTGATGGATGAAGTCAAGCATGTGTCTTTAGGTTCAGTGTCTTCTCTGGAAGATTAGCAGGATGCGCTCGATCGGCCGATATAAACAGTGTTGCATAACAATAATTAGAAATCAATGACAGGAAACTGATTTTGAAGAAAACAAACAAGTGACTTTTAATATTATAAACACAGATAATATGAGTAATAAGGTCTAAAATATCAACATAAAAAAACTAAACAATTCCAAGAAAAGTCACTTAACTATGACATTTAGGCTTTAACAGCCGAGTCAGTGTTTCTGATTACATTACAACAAACATCAATGGTAATTCTAGAATATAGTATTAAAATAAGTGATGGTTATAGGAAGGTTACAGGTTGAGTATTAAGCTGTTCACAGCCCCAAAAATACACTTGGTACACAAAAATAGCACGGCAGTATTGCAATTTGTAGTTAATCATTCGGTCAACATAAAGATTTCATGAACTTTAAAATAACCTATGCAGCCAGATGTGTTTTGAAGGTCTTAATACTTAATCAGTTTCCATTGCCTCAATGTAGTCCAGGAGCTCCTCAGGGTCTGCTGGCTCATCCTCGAGTCTCTGTCTGCTTTCCTTCAGCTCAACCACAGACCCAAAGACCTTTTTTAGGTCTGAGTTTCCCTTCACCTCTTTCTCAACTCTCTCCAACAGCTTATCCTTCCCATGTTCTTTTAGCGTACTCACATAGTGTTCAAATATAGTGAGCAGAGATTGGGCAAACTCTATCACACTCTCTTGTTTGTAAAGAAATCCTGCGGTGTGCAAACCAATGACTTGACCACGAGCGTCAAACACCGGGGAGCCAGAAGAGCCGTGATACATGAAAGTCTTGTAGGTCCCTACTTTGTCTGCTATTTTTCCACCCATCATTATGTTTTCAATGCCTTGTTCTTGGATAATTTGATTGATTGACCAGACAACAAAAGGATCTTTGTATGGATGTAAGTGATCATTGACAGCCTGCTCCCTCTTCTCTTTCTCAATGATAAATGTAAGATCCATCTTTTTCACTCCTCCTGCTGGGTGACCAATAATACAGGCTTCACCATTCTGTGGCATTGGACCAAAACTCTTCAGGAGTCCTGGTGGCACCTTCTTTTTTTTATGTATCCTTGTTTTGAGGTTGTAGTTGTCTCCCTCAGGCATTATCTCAAGTACGGCATAATCCAGATCACACACACTGTACCAGATGTCACGGTTAGCCAGCTTGAAGTAGTACTCTTTTGACTCAGGATCTTCAAAGAAAAAAGACATTTCTATACCCTCCTTCAACTTTTGTCCTTCGACACAACTACTGAAATAGTGTACGTTGGTCAAGATGAAGTTGTCAAACAGCACAAAGCCTGTTCCCTGAGAAACATCCTTAACCACCACTTTGCAAACTGACTCGCCCCGTTTCAGCAGCTTTGTGACTCTGTGAACTTCACTGAAAGACTGTTGGATGTTCCCAAAGTTTTCCTTCCTCAGGTTGACTGCTTTCTGAAAAGAATCCCCAGGGAATCTACTCTTCATAAATGCTTTGAGCTCTGGAAACTGGCGACGCAGCGTTTCATAAATCTCCTCAATGTTGACATTGTTGCCACTCTTTTCCATCGCTGCTCTGACACTGATTCCTCTCTTTTCCATTGCTGCTTGTATTTTTCTCTGCTGTGCTTCATCTACAGCCGGCCTTGTGTCAGACCTCTGTGCCGAATTACTTGATAAACCCGAGCTATCATTTGCTCTCCTGTTCCGTGGAAGACACAGCTTGAATTTTTTTTTATCCAGGTTGTCGACCTTCTGTATTTGTTCGGTGATGCAATTCGAATCGTCATTGTCAGTCAGAGTGAAGTCACCGAGTTTATCAACGAAGCGACCGTCTCTTTCCAGAGCCTCTTTGACAGTGATGCCCTTCTCCCCATAGACACACAGATACTTAAACTCTTTGACAGCATTGTTTCTAAAACGCTTCTTTTGTTTGGTGTACATCCCTCCGATTGTATCGATGTAGAAGACAGAATACTTGTCCCGTGACTGTATTGGTCTGTAAAGTTGGTCTTGGGCCACTTCAACCTTTTCTGGTCCGAATGATATGACCAGAGACTCACCTTCCCCAATACAAGAACAAGGGAAATGTGTTGCAATGGTATATTTCTTATCCTTTTTACCCAGCTGAATCACAACATTTTCATCTGGACACGTCTTCATCTTCTTCCAGTACTGTTCAGTTGATTGTATCACCCCCAGAACGGTGCGAGGTTCATCGCAGTCAATAGCATATTCATTACATTCAGTACGACTGAACTTCACGGTGAAATGATGCAAATGTCCGACCTGCAGGAAACCAGAGTGAAAACAAAAAGTTGCACATCCTTGTTGATGTCATGAACATGCTGACATTTTGTGCATGCAATGTATTGGTCTTCTCACCGGGAAATCACCACCGTTCTCGTTCTTCACTTTGTTGCGTTTCTGCGAACAAGAAAAGGCTTTAAACCTTATTAATGAAATTAGTGTGTACTCAAACAAATGGCACCTGGAAGCGTCATGTACCATCTCAGGGTTTTTGTATCTTGAGCACATGCACAAGAACACACACACACACACAGGGGAAGATAAGTGACTTAATACATAATCACACAATCTCCCCCTGCGTGCTCGTCCATGCTTCCCAAACTACCAATCATCTTCTAGTGCAACATCTACTGTAGGTAGCCAATTGTTTCATGAGCCCACTCAAACATTTTCTCTTTGAACCACACTAAAAACTTCCAAATGTATTTACAGTATTTGTAAAAAATCTCAGGCTGCCATTAAGACAAAAAGCTTTACCTGAGAGCCTGTAGCTCCACCTAGATTCGACCCTTCACCTCCGCTTGGCTGAGAGAATTTGACTCTGTCACCTGGATTAGGCCATGCAGCTCCACTCTTAGCTCCACCTGGCTGTGTATTTTCTGACAATCGGCTGCTGCCAGTTTTGCCCTGATGAAATAATGAAGGCATTCGCACACAATCAAATCAGTGGTGAGTGTTTATCGGGGCTGGACAGTCTGGTCTGAAGACAAACTGAAGACTAATTGTTTGCAGATGATTCTTTTGGCTCTTATGAAATAGTTTTGGTTTCTCTTTTTGCCGCGCAGCATGAATACATTTACTTTGTCCCTCCCACTCACACTATTAACCATCCAAACCACAGTGAAACATCTAAGCATTTGTTTTGTGACACAGCCATAAGGAATTGATAAGCTGCTAGAATACCAAATGCATCAAATAATAAGAGCCTAATCATTATTATTTTGTCTTTAAACCATATCAAAAACTGAATTTATATTCCAATCAATTCACCTTGAGAGGAGACCTAGCAAACTTGATTCCTTTTAAGGATTCAGGTTATTCTGAGTCACTCACTAAACTGATCCGGGTTGTGTCATTTGAATCACTTGAGTCACTATTGATTTATGGTCGAGCCTGCAATGTTTCGGACTGTCTGCTCAACCTAATTGCATTTTAACTACATTTATACACCAAACCTACAGTATGCCTAGCTAGTCTACGTGCAGAACATTTTATGATATTTCAGAAGTGAAAGAATGGCTTTTGTTGTTGATTTGCTCACTTACTCACTCATCTGCTACAGATCCACTCATAGCCAGCTAATTCGGCAATTGACTGACTCACGCGAGAACTCAAGAGTTCTCGAGTGAATCCCATGGCAATGTTTCCAGATCTGAGTCTGCGGGTTGGGGAAGTTCCTATTACCTGTATCGGACCGTCTTTCTCTGCTCATCATTTTAGCTTGAATTGTAGGAGGACTCAACTAATCCGCAATAATGAGACTCTAAAGACTCGCGACTCATGAGTCAAGTTAAAGACTTGGGTGAAAGATCCGAGTGAATCATGACTCAAAGAGGTTTACCTGAGAGCCTGTAGCTACACTGTAGTGACACAGAAATGGATAGGCAGCTGGAATATCAAATGCATCACATATTAGGAGCCTAGTCATTATTATTTTCTCTTGAACCCAATCAAAAACTTAATTTATATTACAATTAATGCCATTTCACAATAAGAGCTTACCTGAGAGCCTGTAGCTCCACCTAGATTAGACCCTTCAGGTACGCTAGGTTGAGAGCCTTTGGCTCCGTCTCCTGGATCAGACCCTGTAGCTCCGCCTGTAGCTCCACCTGTAGCTCCACCTGGCTGTGTACTCTCCGTCAATCGGCTGCTGCCAGGAATGTCCTGATGAAATAATGATGACATTCACACACAATCAAATCAGTTGGACAATCTGCAGCTAATTCTGCATGGTAAAAACACATATATACAGGATGCGGATGGACCTAATTAAAAAGTTTGTTTCTCTTTTTGGAATCCAGCATGAATACAATTTCTTTGTCTGAAAAACCATGGCCTGCATGCTCATCCACCCTTGCCACTAAAACTACCAACCATCCTCAAGTGTAACATCTAGGTAAGCAAATGTTTTGTGACACAGAAATGGATAGACAGCTGGAATATCAAATGCATCACATATTAGGAGCCTAATCATTATTATTTTCTCTTGAACCCAATCCAAAACTTAATTTATATTACAATCAATGCTGTGAAGAGGCTTGTGAAGCAGTGTTCTGAGGAGGTCAGTGATAGGCTCAGAGACTGCTTTGAAACTACAGACTGGGAAGCACTCTTCACCCCCCATGGCACCGACATTGACAGAATGACCCAATGCATCACAGACTCCATCCATCTTCCATCCATCTTCATCCGCTTATCCAGTATCGGGTCGCGGGGGCAGCAGCTCCAGTAGGGGACCCCAAACTTCCCTTT
>NC_048425.1:611943-616485 GCF_013103735.1 Etheostoma cragini
CTGCATTAATATTGCAATTAGGTATTTATCATGACAGATTATAGTATTTGGAATCTGGCGGTCAAAATGACCGCTCACTGCAGTTCTAGTAGTTATGGAATCCCGGCACTTCTAGTGTTAAACTCCTTCACTTGGGCCAAGGATTCACCCCCTACCCGAAGAAAGCACTCCATCGGTTTCCTGCTGAGAACCATGGCCTCAGATTTAGAGGTGCTGATCCTCATCCCAGCCGCTTCACACTCGGCTGCAAACCGATCCAGTGAGTGCTGAAGGTCACAGGCCGATGATGCCATCAGGACCACATCATCCGCATCACAGACTATATCAAGTTATAACCTATATCAACAGAACAACGCCAGGGACATCTGGAGAGGGCTGCAGAACATCACAGGCCACGGCAAAGGTGTGGAGAGAAACCAAGCCAGCGGAGACAAGGACTGGGCAGATGAGCTGAATCTGTTTTTTAACAGATTTGACTCTGCCTCCTCGCCCTCTTCACACCCCCCAGCCCCCTCTTTCACACTTCCCCTGGCCTACTCTCCCTCCCCTCCTCAGCCTGCCACCTTCAACGACCCTCAACAACAATAGACTCTCACCTACCACCATCCCCACACCCCAGTCATCCTCCACCCCCTTCTCCATAACAGATGGATCAGGTGAGAAGTCAACTTAAGAAGATCAAGGCAAGGAAGGCCCCGGACCCCATAGAGAAAGTAGAGGAGAGGAGGATGTTAGCTGACATCCATCATGGACAACACCTCCCACCCCCTACATGACACTGTGGGGTCGCTGAGTAGCTCCTTCAGCAGCAGACTGATACCCCCCCCCCCGTGTAAGAAGGCGAGGTACCGCAGGTCATTCATCCGGGCCGCTGTCAGACTACAACACCTGCACCACCTGATAATGTTGTAGTTTCTCTTCTTGTTTTTCATTTACTCCACACACTCTCTGTATATCTTTATCTGTATTTATATTTTTCCGTTACATTTCCCATTTTTATAATATTATTTATGGTCACAGGTAAATATAACATATTATGGTTACCTACTTTTGCTATATTACTTTAATTACATATTCAATTAAATTTTAACGTCACTTACGTACACTGCAATATTGTTTTTTTTGTGCTATGGCAACCACACTTTACAATACCTTTATTTGAGTCTATACCTTCTGCTCATTGGCTGTTGTTTGCCTGTTTGTGTGTTTACTAGTTTGTTTTTTTGTTTTGCTTTTATTGAAGAAAATGCTGCTGTAACAAGGGAATTTCCCCTCTGTGGGATGAATAAAGTATCATCTAATCTAATCTAATCTCACAATAAGAGCTCACCTGAGAGCCTGTAGCTCCACCTGGATCAGACCCTGCAGCTCTGCTCTTAGCTCCACCTGTAGCTCCACCTGTAGCTCCACCTGTAGCTCCACCTGGATCAGACCCTGCAGCTCTGCTCTTAGCTCCACCTGCAGCTTCACCTGGCTGTGTACTCTCTGTCAATCGGCTGCTGCCAGGAATGTCCTGATGAAATAATGATGGCATTCACACACAATCAAATCAGCTGGATAATCCACAGATAACTCTGCATGGTAAATATATCCATGTTGGAGGTTTTAGTTTGCCAAACATTGAGGCTACACAACTTACAGATTCAGTCAAAGATAAATGTTTTTCAAATATTAAATAAAGACAGCTGTTGAGCTGTTACTTACAGGTGTGCCGAAGTATGACTTAAGGGTCTTTTGCTTTTTTGGAGGATTTTTCTTTTTGGTAGGCATTTTCAAAATAACTCCTAAAATGACAAAAAATGAAATAAGTTGGTGTTTATATGACATCTTTGAAACATCAACTATGTTACTTACGTCTTACACCTGAGATATAAATATGAAAATAGACATCTTTGCCTTCTGTCTGTGCCCAAATCTATGCTTTTTAATTGATACTGCATCTAAGTGATGCAACGATAAACTTAAAGTTTGCTAGGTTTTAAAAAAAGATCGCATTTGCCGTGTACTTCTTTATCTACGGTATACAGTACGTCAACTAACAGTTGGCTGCCTTCAGAATATTCCTCCACTCAATCTAGTACAAATTAAAGATAATGGTTTACAATCTTTTTTTAATCAAACATCGTGTGTCAGTTTTTATTCAAAGGGATTTACATTAAGAAGATGTACACGCCTCTATGAAATGGAATAAAACTGATTAAACTGTAGAAGGCTAATACAGCACAGCGGCAACGCAGCCATCATGGGTCCCAATCTTAACTGAATAACGTGCAGGGGTAGAGACATTTGTAAAGACAGCAGATTGCTCTTTTCTACGAGTGGCTTAATAACTGCAGTTTTTTTGGGCCTGTGGGAAATAGCCTTGAAGTAGAGAATGACTAATGGCCGAAGTTCTGATGTTTCCGATGACTGGACAAAAAAGATATAAAACGTTGACTGTTTTGTGAAACAAAAGTTGGATCCCTTTCCCCACCATTTCATCACACAATCAACGTTATAGAATGTATTCCTTAACAAAGACTCTAATAATAAGACCATGTATCTTTAAAGAAAGAATCTGGAGGTCTTACCTTGACTTGCTGCAACCGTCTCTGAAAAATGGCTCGCTGTTTCAGAAGAAAAGTGAGGAGGGGCTGACTCTGCACTGAACCTTCTCCTTCTCATATTTCATTAACCCTTTGGACCCCCACTGTCACACCACATTGTCACACCATGACCCAGTCCTCGCAACCAAGTCAATATTCCCTCAACGTCTTAATATTTTACTCTTAGGATGGATTATGTAAGTCACCAGTAAGCGCCAAAATGTAATTATTGTTAGTTCTGATGACAGAGTCGTGTTGTGTAGAGAATTTTTTAAAACTTTGCATGAGGACAGGTCTTTGTCCCCCCCCCCCCCCACCACACACACACACTGTCTATGGAATAAACAAAATTATATTTTTCAAAAATACTGCATTACAGTTTACTTAGCAAACTCTAGCAATGTGTAGAACGCAAGAGGCATTTCACAGTTACTTCAAGGCTTACTCTCCAAGCCTCATTAACTTTCCACTTTTAGGTGCTCAAAGCGATGTCACACATTTTTTTAGGCTACAACATTTTTTGTCACATACAGGAAACAAATGAAATAAATGCGGTCTCTGTAGAAAGCCCAGGGTCCACAAACGGCAACAAAAGCCGACTGGCCGACCTGGGCCATAAACCGTGTTTTATTGGTGCGCTGAAGCACGGAAGAGAGGGGGAGGGGACGGGATGAGGAGAAGGGAGTGGCGAGCCAGTCTCAGTTATGTTTGTAAAATACTTCAATCATCAACAAGAAGTAATGTCATCCAACATCGCTTAGAGCACTTTTAAGATTCATTCGTCATAGAGTAAATTACAACGTTTCTAACGCACAACAAAACTAACAGACAGACCTGAGAAACCAGTTTACAGAGGAAGGTGAAGCTTGGCTCAACAATTTACCGTCCTGTACTGGATAGCTCCAGCTATGCTGAAATGCAAATGTTGTATTATAACTTTACAATTCCATCCAACAATAATAGGGTACGTCATGTTGTAGTTTATGGTTTCCTCCACTTGATGTCACTGTTTTTATTTTGCACTAGGTGTGGATAATGAAAGTTGTTATAACTGTGGAAATGGGTCTGGCTATATAAACCGAATCCCCCTAATCCTATTTTCTGGCTTTGGTAGTAAGGACTGCCAACGTTATAATAGACTTTCATCTTGGATTACAAATGAAGATGTGCAGCAACGTCGTTTGCTGGTAGTATGGTAAAACGGCCACTTGGAGGCGCTGTTTATTTGTCATTCCTGCAACCTGAGGTCAGGTCAGCCAGACAACAGTGGATGAGAAACATATGCTGGATACAGAAACATCTGTAGCAATTATAGGAAGTCAGGAAAGGTTAACAGCAGTGAGGACCAACAGGGTTTTTCTTTTTTTTTTTTTTTTCAAACTTTGTTTATTTGGTTTTTAACAAGAATTGCATAGCCATACATTTACAATGCGATACATATAAAACAAACCATGCAATTCCCTTGAGTTATAAAAACAAAACAAAAAAACACAACAAAACGACCTCCAATCACTCCCATGCAATAAGGAAAAGTCCTAAGAAAAAGGGCACACCTACACAAAAAAAAAAAAAAAAAAAAGTTTTGAAATAAATAAAAATTAAGATGCATTCTGCTACACCTAAAAAAGAAAAAGAAAAATAAAGGGTACAGTTTGTGCCCAGGAAAGCGAATATGGAACCCTAAGAAAAGGAAGGTCCGAGAAAAAGGACACAGGATGAGCAGACAAATACATACACAAAGGGCTAGACTGGGACCGAATGGAAATTAACTTGACCAACCAATCGTAGTAATGGCTGCCAGATTTCTGCAAATTTGTCAGAGGAACCCCGTAGTGACATTCAAATTTTTTCAAGTTTAAGAAAATAAACAATATCCCTGAACCAATGTATGAAAGAAGGAGGTTGTGGTGATTTCCATTTAAGAAGAATTATCCTCCTTGCAATAATGGTCATAAAG
>NC_048425.1:616585-641428 GCF_013103735.1 Etheostoma cragini
TAAAAAAAGTTCAAATAGTCACATTCCTGCGGAGCTCCGGCAGGCACGTCCTACATGCTTGACGCTCCCCGGAAACTCACAGGGTTTTTCTGAAATATCTTCCATCAAGTGTCTGTAATTCACGTGAAGTCTCAAAACCAAAATCAGTTCTTTAGCGAGGGGACACTCAAACACAAGAGGTTCTAATAAAGCGGTTTTGATGACCATGCACGTTGTCCACACTGCCTGCAAGAGGCGTTAAACCCTTTTAGGCTTTAGTATGCTTTGAACAGCATTTATAGGATCATAACACTTTTTTATACCTTATAATATTTTTTTAGCTGACTGTTTTAGAGGGTTACAGCAACTCCTTCGTGTATGCAGTCAGTATTTGCTAAAGTTCTATTATGAATCCATGTGATGGATGAAATCAAGCATGTGTCTTTAGGTTCAGTGTCTTCTTCTCTGGAAGATTAGCAGGATGTGCTGGATCAGCCGATATAAACAGTGTTGCATAACAATAATTAGAAATCAATGACAGGAAACTGATTTTGAAGAGAACAAACAGGTGAGCTTTTATATTATAGGTAATAAAGTCTGAAATATCAATTACAAAATCAACACAAAAAACATGACATTTAGGTTTTAACAGGCGAGTCAAAGTTACTGATTAGATTACAACAAACAATGGTAAGTCTAGAATAGTATAATTGTATAATAATAGTATTAAAATAAGTGATGGTTACAGAGTAATAAGCTGTTCACAGCACCAAAAATACACTTGATACACAAAAATAGCAGGGCAGTATTACAATTTGTAGTTAATCTTTCGGTCAAAATGAAGATTTCATGAACTCTAAAACAACCTATACAGCCAAGTGTGTTGAAGGTCTTAATACTTAATCAGTTTCCATTGCCTCAATGTAGTCCAGGAGCTCCTCAGGGTCTGCTGGCTCATCCTCGGGTCTCTGTCTGCTTTCCTGCAGCTCAACCACAGACTTGAAGACCTTTACTAGGTCTGAGTTTCCCTTCACCTCTTTCTTAACTCTCTCCAAGAGCTCATCCTTCCCATGTTCTTTTAGCGTACTCACATAGTGTTTAAAAATAGTGAGCAGAGGATAGGCGAACTCTATCACACTCCCTTTGTGGTTTAGGAACTCATAAGCATATCCTGCGGAGTGCAAACCAACGACTCGACCACGAGCGTCAAACACCGGGGAACCAGAAGAGCCGTGATACATGAAAGTGTTGTAGGTCCCTACTTTGTCTGCTATTTTTCCACCCATCATTATGTTTTCAATGCCTTGATCTTTGAGAAAGTGATTGATTGAGAGTAGAGTAAAAATATTGTCTTTGTATGGATGTAAGTGATCATTGACAGCCTGCTCCCTCTTCTCTTTCTCAATGATAAATGTAGGATCCATTTTTTTCACTTCTCCTTTTGGGTGACCAATAATACAGGCTTCACCATTCTGAGGCATTGGACCGAACATCTTCAGGAGTCCTGGTGGCACCTTCCTTCTCTGTGTTTGTGTCGATTGGTTTGATTTCTGGCTCTCAGGGTTGAGCTCAAGTACGGCATAGTCAAGATCATCCTGAGTGCAGCAGATGTCACGGTGAGCCAGCTCGTAGTAGTAGTAATTTAAGTCTGGCTCAGGATCTTCATAGTTGAAGAAAACAAACACATCTATACCCTCCTTCAACTTTTGTCCTTCGACACAACCTTCGAAAAGGTGTGCGTTGGTCAAGATGAAGTTGTCAAACAGCACAAAGCCTGTTCCCTGACAAACATCCTTAACCACCACTTTGCAAACTGACTCGCCCTGTCTCAGCAGCTTCTTGACTCTGTGAACTTCACTGAAAGACTGTTGGATCTTCCCAAAGTTTTCCTTCTTCAGGTTGACTGCTTTTTGATAAGAATCCCCAGGGAATCTACTCTCCATCAATTCTCTCAAAGCTGGAGTCTGCTGACGCAGTTTTTCATAAATCTCCTCAATGTCAACACTATTGACACCTTTATCAACTACCGCTCTGACACTGGTTCCTCTCTGCTGCACTACATCTACAACTGGCGTTGTATTTTTATTTGATGCACCAGAATTGGCCCGCTGTCTTTCAAAACCTGCCCTCTTGTTCCGTGGAAGACGTATCTTGAATTGTTTTCTATGTAGGTTGTCAACCTTTTGTGTGCATTCAGTGATTAAAGTAGGATCCTTATTGTCAGACAGAGTGAAGTGGCCGAGGTCTTCAATGAAGCGACCGTCTCTTTCCAGAGCCTTTTTGACAGTCATCCCCTTCTCCCCATAGACCAACAGACGCTTGAACTCTTTGACAACACTGTTTCTAAAAAGCTTCTTTTGTTTGGTGTACTGCCCTCCCACGGTATCAATGTAAAATACAGAATACTTGTCCCTTGAGTGTATTGTTTCGTCGTGGTTTTGAGTCACTTCAACTTTTTCTGTTTGCCCTGATATGATCAGAGTCTCCCCACCCCTGATACAAGTACAAGGGAAATGTGTTGCAACAATAGAGTCCCTTGCTTCACCCACCGTTATCACAATATTTTCATCTGAATGCATCTTCATCTTCTTTTCATAGATTTCAGATGATTTTATCACGTCCAGCAGTGTGCGAGGATGATAGCAGTCAATAGTGTATTTCTGGCTGTCATTAGTACTGAATTTCACTGTGATGCGATGCAGATGTTCGCCCTGCAGAAAACAAGAGTGAGCATAAAATCGCATGTTCTTGTTGATGTACACAGTAAAACCTTTCAGGGTAAATTTACAGTAATATTCTGCATAAGTAAGCATACTGTATTTTAAACTCCACTGCACTGCGATTAACAGTAATTACCTGTGATCTCCAACATTCTGCAGATAGTGCTGTAATATAATTTTTTTCTCCCAGTATGCATTGCCACTTACAGTATGATCCTGTATAATATTAAAACAGTAAGATACTGTGAGATTTTAGCTGTAAATCTACATCAATGCTGACTTTTTGTACATGCAGCGCATCAGTCTACTCACCGTGGGATCAACACCGTTCTCCTCTTTCACTCTCGTTTGGCTGCGTGTCTGAAAATCGAGAAAAAGCTTTAGCCACTGTTCATCACCATGCATCATGCTCTATCTGTAAACCATAGAGCTGTCTAGACCTGCTCTATCTGTAAACCATAGAGCTGTCTAGACCTGCTCTGTCTGTAAATTATAGAGTGGTCTAGACCTGGTCTATCTGTAAATTATAGAGTGGTCTAGACCTGGTCTATCTGTAAATTATAGAGTGGTCTAGACCTGGTCTATCTGTAAATTATAGAGTGATCTAGACCCGCTCTATCTGTAAATTATAGAGCGGTCTAGACCCGCTCTATCTGTAAATTATAGAGTGGTCTAGACCTGGTCTATCTGTAAATTATAGAGTGGTCTAGACCTGGTCTATCTGTAAATTATAGAGTGGTCTAGACCTGGTCTATCTGTAAATTATAGAGCGGTCTAGACCTGCTCTATCTGTAAATTATAGTGTGGTCTAGACCTGCTCTATCTGTAAATTATAGTGTGGTCTAGACCTGCTCTATCTGTAAAGTGTCTCAAGAAAATTCTTGTTATGAATTGATTCAATAAATAAAATTGACTTGAATGTAATTGCACCTTGAGGTCATGTACTAGAATACACACACGTGGTAAGGAGTGGAGTGTTTTCACGGGGGAGGGCAGTCTCGTGTAAAGACAAACTGAAGACCAATTGTTTGCAGATGATTCTTCTGAACCTGATGAAATAGTTTTTTGGCGCCTGGCATGAATACATTTACTTTGCTGCCTGCATGCTCATCCCCCCCCCCCCCCCCCCCCCCCCCCCCCCCCCCCCACACACACACACTCACACTCTCACACTATTGACTATCCTTAAGGGAAACATCTAAGCAATGGTTTTGTGATATAGCCGTAACAAATTGATGAGCTGCTAGAACATCAAATGCATCAAATAAAAAGAGCCTAATCATTATTATTTTCTCATTAAAACATATCAAAAGCTGAAGTCATATTCCAATCAATTCACCTGAGAGCCTGTAGCTCCACCTAGATTGGATCGTGCATCTCCGCTTGGCTGAGAGAATTTGGCTCCTTCCCCTGGATCAGACCCAGCAGATCTGCTCTTAGCTCCGCCTGAAGCTCCACCTGCAGCTCCGCCTGTAGCTCCGCCTGCAGCTCCGCCTGGCTGTGCACTCTCTGACAATCGGCTGCTGACAGTTTTGCCCTGATGAAATAATGTTGGCATTCATGCACAAATCAGTTGGGTAATCTGCAGATAATTCTGCATGGTTAATATATCCATGTTGGAGGTTTTAGTTTGCCAAACCGTGAGGCTACACAAGATTACAGATTCAGTCAAAGATAAGTGTTTGTTAATTATTTAAAGAGAGATGTTGAACTTACAGGTGTGCCGAAAAATGATGCGATGTCCCGCGTATTTTGCTTTTTTGGAGGATTGTTCTTTTTGGAAGGCATTTTCAAAATGACTCCTAAAATGACAAAAATAAAGTAAGTTGATGTTAACATGACATGATTTAACCATGAACTAAATATATTAGTAACATCTTACACCTGAGATATAAATATGACACACAAATGTCTCTTCTACCCGTCCCCAAGTCTATGCCATTAATTGAATAAATTACATCGGCATCTTATTGATGCATTGATAAACTTAAAGTAAAAATTAAAGTATTGCATTTACCATATACTTCTGAATCTATATGTCAACTGACAGTGGGCTGCCTTCAGTATACTGTACACTCGCTGCAGTACAAATGAAAGATTATGGTGTGAAATCTGTTTTAATCAAACAAATTCCACTGGCAAGGTTTTCATTGAAAATTATTTACATTAACAAGACGTAAAAGCCCCGCCCACATTCCTTTTTGAAATGTATAATTAGAGACGTCTCAGTAGAAAGCCAGCTCAGTTTTTCACATGTGCTGCCCACAGACTGTAATAGTTGGTGTTGATATTGATCAATACCGTTGTATTGAGATCCATACTTTAGTTTCAGTTTCTCTCCAGTATGCACCGCTGCGACCTGGCTGTCTGTAACTGTGTCAGTGCCGCTCCTGTAACAGCACGAAGCCGGCACACTTTGCCCCCCCCCCCCCTTGTGATTTGATGTTGCAACAACCCGTGACTCATCGGGCAAAAAAACGGCAGAGAGGACGAGGTTCCAAAAATGAAAAAAGGCCTGAGCAAGCACAGCCCGCCTAGCAGCTCGTATTTATTTGGCTGACCAATCACAACAGAGTGAGCCAGCTGACCAATCAGAGCACACAGGGCTTTTCAGGAAGGCGCCAAATGCTCAAACTGAGGAGCTGCAGCAATGGGCAGTATGAGAAACATGTTTTTTGAACATCAAAGCATGTGAACCTATTCTAGTAGATCCCAAAAGTACAAATATGACAATGAAGAAAAAAAAAACACAATGCAATGTAAACATAGATTAGTAAAACACACATTGTTTTAAACCCCCCTTTTTAAACCTTAAGGGAAATGGAAAATTTAAATAATATTAAATGGAATAAAACTGTATTCAACTGTAGAAATCAAACAGTGCAGCTGCAATGCAGCACAACATATGCCCCAAATGTAACTAAATACTATGCATACTATGCTTTTATACGATTGGCTTAATGACTGCAGTTTTCTGGGCTTTTGGGAAATAGCCTAGAAGTAGAGAAATGTATATTTATTAATATTTATACTGTTTATTGATCTCTATTTACACCCCTGGCATCTCTCCAGCTGCCACCCCAAAGTGACTAATGTGATGTCTCGGCAAAAAGAGCTAAAACATTGACTGTCCTGTTCAAATGAGTGTCCTAATCAGTCCATTTTTTTATAATTATTTTTACAGTTAATCATCAAAGACTTTAGATCTGTGTGATGAGCCTCAACACTCACGTAGCAGTCAGGAAATGAAAAGAAAAAAGTAATTACTTTGTCTTCTAAAAAAACTGTTGGATCCTTTCCCCACTTTGTCATTAGAAAATCAACGTTTTAGGATGTGTTCATAACAATAAGACTATAATAAGTCCATACTGTATCTATAAAGACTGGAGGTCTTACCTTGACTTGCTGCGACCGTCTCTGAAAAAGCGCGCGCTGTTTTGGGGGACAGAGAGGAAATAGCGGACTCTGAACCTTGCGCGTCATATTTCATTAACCCATGTGACTCCTTCTCATATTTCATTAACCCTTCGGAGTCCCACTGTCGCACCACGTTCTCACACAATGACCCAGTACTTGCACACAAGTAAAACATTTTAATATTTTACTCTCGGGATGGCCAGTAAGCGCTGAAATGTAATTATTGGTAGTTTTGATGACAGAGTTTAAGCTTTCTGTAGCATTGTTTTTTTGTACTTTGCAGCTTTTTTTCCACACACACACACACACACTTAATGCTAGTTCAAGGGAGTGACAAGCTGAGACATCCATCCAGATTCAGCTCTCTGTATCATTTTTATGTACTGTGCATTAGGGCGGGCCTTATTTACACACACATGTAATCACTTCACAATCTTCACAGAGACAGCTAACGCTAATGTTAGCTGCCCTACAGCTGTCAGAGTTAGCTTAGCTAGGAGCTTCATGGAGACTGCTAAAGCTAATGTTAGCTGCCGTACAGCTGTCAGAGTTAGCTTAGCTAGGAGCTTCATGGACACTGCTAAAGCTAATGTTAGCTGCCCTAAAGCTGTCAGAGTTAGCTTAGCTAGGAGCTTCATGGAGACAGCTAAAGCTAATGTTAGCTGCCCTACAGCTGTCAGAGTTAGCTTCAACTTCATATATCAGCTTCTAACAGCTGTCTTCTCAGTAATGTGACAATCTGCAAGAAACAGGTTGCTTATAAATCACTAAAATAGTTGTGGCAGCACCGTTTGGCATAGTTATCAATGCCGTTAGCATTGTGGCTAACACCAATGTTACTCAGTTTATGACAAATTGATTCAGTTTTGTTTTCTAACATAACGTCATTGTGTTATAAATACAGATAGTGGACATAAGGTGAAACAACAACCACATGCTTACAGTAGCATTAAAGGTAAAGTTACTTTTATTGTCACATACACGTACAGTACATTTTGCAAAATTCATTCTCGCATTTGACCCAGTGAGCAGCCAATCACAGCGCCCGGGGACTAACTCCAACGGCAGTGCCGTGATCAAGGACCCTAGCTCTGTTTCCATCCACACGTTTTTATCTAAATCACGTAATATTGGAAACAGTAAAATTCAATGGAATTTCATGAATATCGACTCAAAGGAAATACGTTCGGTCTCATCTGATTTTCTCTTGATATTCGGCTTATGTGATAAACACCCATGGAAACGTTATTTGCCGAATAAATAATGAATTGCGATTAGGTTTTAGATCATTTTATGGTTACAACCCGCCACAAAACGCAGAAGAAGAAGTTGTAGTACATTTCCCCCAGTACTTCCACTCTGTCTGCACATTTGGGGGGGGGGGGGGGGGGGGGGGGGGGGGGGGGGGGCAACAAAAACAGATGGATTTGGACTTTCTGGATTTAATTTATCAGGAACTCGTAAAGGAAATGGACGTCATGCGGAGTCAATGGAAGACGCTCAGACAGAGAGACATGTCTCAACAAAGAGTCTCGCAGCAGAGCCGGGGGGGGCAATAAAAGACAAGTTGCATCTGCATTGTCATAGCGATGTGTTAATAGCGTTGTTTTCTTAAAGCTCGATATGTCTCTATCAGCTGGAGCATGAGCTCTATTACAACTTGTCCCACAGTGATCATGTGATGCAAAACAGTGTCATGTGACATCCTTACCACAGGTGTTTATTGGCTTTAAAGCCGTTGGATGGAAACACACTTTTACCAGATTTATTCAAATGATTTTTTCTACCGAACTTTAGATAATTCGATTGACACGAGGATGGAAACATAGCTACTGACTGGAGAACCTAGCACATGGTTTTGATGGTGGGGGGAACCGGAGAAACCCACGCAAACATGGGGAGAACTTACATATTCCACATAGAAACAACTCAAATTATTTCAAAACACTTTACAGATAGAGTAGGTCTAGACCAGAATTCACAAGGACCCAACAGTTCTAGTAGTTTCCTGAATTCAAGCATGTGTCTTCAGGTTCAGTGTCTCCTCCTCTGGTAGATTAGCAGGATGTGCTGGATCAGCCGATATAAACAGTGTTGCATAACAATAATTAGAAATCAATGACAGGAAACTGATTTTAAAGAGAACAGACAGGTGATTTTTAATTTTAGTGAAACAGGTAATATAGGTAATAAAGTCTAAAATATCAATTACAAAATCAACACAAAAAACTAAACAATTCCAAGAAAAGTCGCTTAACTATGACATTTAGGGTTTAACAGGCGAGTCAATGTTTCTGATTACATTACAACAAACATCAATGGTAATTCTAGAATATAGTATTAAATAAGTGATGGTTATAGGAAGGTTACAGGTTGAGTAGTAAGCTGTTCACAGCCCCCAAAATACACTTGGTACACAAAAATAGCAGGACAGCCTCACAATTTGTAGTAATGACAACGAGTCAGTTAATCATTCGGTCAAAATAAATAAAATAAAATAATTTCATGAACTCTAAAATAACCTATACAGCCAGATGTGTTTTGAAGGTCTTAATACTTAATCAGTATCCATTGGCTCAATGTAGTCCAGGAGCTCCTCAGGGTCTGCTGGCTCATCCTTGAGCTCAACCACAGACTTTAAGACCTCTTCTAGGTCTGAGTTTCCCTTCACCTCTTTCTTAACTCTCTCCAACAGCTCATCCTTCCCATGTTCTTTTAGCGTACTCACATAGTGTTCAAATATAGTTAGCAGAGGTTGGGCGAACTCTATCACACTCCCTTTGTGGTTTATGAACTCATAAGCATATCCTGCGGTGTGCAAACCAAAGACTCGACCACGAGCATCAAACACCGGGGAACCAGAAGAGCCGTGATACATGAAAGTGTTGTAGGTCCCTACTTTGTCTGCTTTTGTCCCACCCATCATTATGTTTTCAAGGCCTTGATCTTTGAGAAGGTTAATGATTGTGAGTAGAGTAAAAATACTCTCTTTGTATGGATGTAAGTGATCATTGACAGCCTGCTCCCTCTTCTCTTTCTCAATGATAAATGTAAGATCCATTTTTTTCACTTCTCCTTTTGGGTGACCAATAATACAGGCTTCACCATTCTGAGGCATTGGACCAAACATCTTCAGGAGTCCTGGTGGCACCTTCCTTCTCTGTGTTTGTGTCGATTGGTTTGATTTCTGGCTCTCAGGGTTGAGCTCAAGTACGGCATAGTCAAGATCATCCTGAGTGCAGCAGATGTCACGGTGAGCCAGCTCGTAGTAGTAGTAATTTAAGTCTGGCTCAGGATCTTCATAGTTGAAGAAAACAAACACATTTACATCCTTCTTCAACTTTTGTCCTTCGACACAATCTTTGAAAAGGTGTGCGTTGGTCAAGATGAAGTTGTCAAACAGCACAAAGCCTGTTCCCTGACAAACATCCTTAACCACCACTTTGCAAACTGACTCGCCCTGTCTCAGCAGCTTCTTGACTCTGTGAACTTCACTGAATGACTGTTGGATCTTCCCAAAGTTTTCCTTCTTCAGGTTGACTGCTTTCTGATAAGAATCCCCAGGGAATCTACTCTCCATCAATTCTCTCAAAGCTGGACTCTGCTGACGCAGTTTTTCATAAATCTCCTCAATGTCAACAATGCTGACACCTTTATCAACTACCGCTCTGACACTGGTTCCTCTCTGCTGCACTACATCTACAACTGGCGTTGTGTCACACTTTTGAAGTGAAGTATTTGATGCACCACAATTGGCCCGCTGTCGTTCAATTTGTACGTTTAATTTGTTGTTATGTAGGTTGTCAACCTTTTGCGGGCATTCAGTGTTTAAATCTGGATTCTCATTGTCAGACAGAGTGACGTCGTCGAGGTCTTCAATGAAGCGGCTGTCTCTTTCCAGATCCTCTTCGACAGTCCTCCTCTTCTCCCCACCAACACACAGACACTTGAACCCTTTGAAACATGACATGATGTCCCGCGTATTTTGCTTTTTTGGAGCGTTGTTCTTTTTGGAAGGCATTTTCAAAATGACTCCTAAAATGACAAAAATAAAGTAAGTTGATGTTAACATGACACAATTGAACCATCAACTAAATGTATGTTACTAACATCCAACACCTGAGATATAAATATAAACACACATGGCTCTTCTACCCATACCCAAGTCTATGCCATTACTTGAATCAATTAAATCGGCATCTTATTGATGCATTTATGAATTTAATAAAGTAAAAATTAAAGTACTGCATTTGCCATATACTTCTGTATCTACAGAACAGGTCGAGTTTGAACACACCTTCTCATTCAATGAGTTTCCTTTATTCTCATGACTATTTACATTGTAGATTATCATTGAAGCATCAAAACTATGAATGAACACACGTGGAATTATGTACTTAATAAAAAAGTGTAAATAACTAAAGTTTTGACCCATTTGCGACTGCACTCAGGGACACATTCAAAGTTTTCACCATTTTCCGGACCAACTGACCTTCATTTCTTAAAGTTATGATGACCTCGTTTCTATTCTCTTGGCTGATTGGTTCTTGAAATAACAAGAATTCTACCAGTCGTCCAATAGGCTGTTGGCTGTGTATCAACCTGACTTCTGCACAACACACCTGATGGTCCCAACTCCATTAATAAGGCAAGCAACTCCACTAATTAACCCTGACAAGCCCACCTGGGGGGGGGGGGGGGGGGGGGGGGGGCATTTCAGGGACTACCTCATGAAGCTCACTGAGAGAACACCAAGGGTTTGCAGCGCTATAAAAAAAAGCAAAGGTGGGGGGGGGGGGGGTTATACTCTGAAGAAACTAGAATACAAGACGTGTTTTCAGTTATTTCACACTGTTTTGTTAAGTGTGTGTTGTTGGAATTTAAAATGTTATATGCACTTAAACATTGTGTGTGATTTGTATTTTACATTCAAGCTAAAAGGTAAAAGCATTATGTCAACATAAATGAAGACATGTTGGTCATGCATTAAGTTTGTTGTTATAAGTACATAGTTTGTTGTTTGTTGCATGGAGTTGTTTTGCAAGACTCTGTTCTGTAACATAAGATGTTGTGGTACATTCCATTATAATCCAGCCTCTCCTAAATGTGTCAGAAGCAGAACTGATTGTTAGGGACCATCCTGGATCTGTTTCCAGCCCCAAGTTACACTCCAGTCACATTCCAACTGAAAAGATAACGAATAAGCACACAGAAACACCACTGTGGCCAAGAGACCCCCCCCCCCCCCCCCCCCCCCCCCTCCCCCTTTGTGAATAAGGCTAGGGGTCCAAGATCCAGAGAGGCAGACAAAGGAAGGGGAGAGCTGCGAGCCTGATCCAGGTGACTTTGTCTCAGGATACCCTAGGTAATAAAATGGATTCACACATCGACATCTGAGATTTTGACTACTAATTGACTGAACCCTGAGAATGGAGCAGGATTTAGCTCCAACAGTTTGGCGCCCAACGTGGGGCGATCGAGGAAGGCACGGACCCATCCTTGAGTAAGTGAACAACTAGGACGAGATGCGTCTCCACATTCAGCCCGGGCACTAAGGAAAGGTAAAGCAGAACCTGTTAATATCAAATCTGCACCATTGGATATACACTAAATCTGAATGTGTCGAACGTGCCTGTGTCCTAGTTGCTAAAATTGACAAATTTGATAAGATGTTGATGTGTGAAAAAGTTTTGAATTTTTATGTGTAACATATAGTGTAAGTTTAAAAAACTTACTGTTTTTTTTTTCTATTCTCTGATTTTGGTACTTTTTGCTTTTAGGGCAGAAAGGGAAAAGACTATTTCTGTTTTTTGTACTTGTTTTTTGATTATTCACTAAAGAATGAAACCACCTGAGCTTGTTGTGAGCTAGGGGACCAAAAAGACTTGTAGTCCTTGATTTTAGTCATTAATTTCTCTCTCTCACACGCAAGGCTAGGCAGCTTTATTTGTGTAGCACATTTCAGCAACAGGGCAATTCCCAGGGCAGAGGTTCCCCCCCCCCCCCCCGTGATGGTAGTTAAGACTCCTCTTTAACCCCATGGGCGAGTTGCAGCCCGGTGGGGACCGACGTTGAAAGTCAGATCTCCTGTTATCTCCTAGTGGGGGGGGGGGGGGGGGGAACAGCGACCAACGACCAACGAAGGCTAGCGGGCGTCTTTGAGAGGGAGGGGACCTCCGGGGACCCTGGGAGGACCGGTTCCTAACCCTGAGTACTAAAGAAACATCTTCGGTTGTAAAGATCCCCTCGGGCAGTGCTTAAGATACACAGGGTCAGGGTTAGGGGGACAAGGGCCCGTTAGTGGGGGGCGTCGGGGTAAAAAATCTGAAAAAGCCTCTTGCCTTGCCTCCGGTCTCCCTGATCCGGGCGGGGCCCTTTAATTTAGCAAGGGTGTGTGTGTCTCAGGTAAAAAGAAGTAAAAACTAATTATTACTAGATGTATAACCTATATAACCGTCCGCCCTGCTGATGGTAACGGGGGTTGTTATACGGCAGAAAGCAGAGACGGGGGTCACTGAGGGGAAGGTATAAAAGGAGTTAGCCCTCAACCAAACAGGAGCGATACGCAGTATGAGAAACATATGTTTGTTTTTTTAATATAAAAGCATGTAAACCTATTCTAGTAGATCCAAAAAGAACAAATATGATGAGGAAAAATAAAAGAAACACAATGCGATGTAAACGTCGATTAGTAAAACACACATTGCTTTAAACCCCTTTTTCTTTTAAATCTTAAGTAAAATGGAAAATTTAACTAATATTAAATGGAATAAAAATGTATTTAACTGTAGAAATCATACAGTGCAGATGCAATGCAGCGCAACACATGTCCCAAATGTAACTAAATACCATGCAGGGGTGGAGACATTTGTAAAGACAGCAGATTGTTCTTTATACAAGTGGCTTAATAACTTCTGGGCTTATGGGAAATAGCCTGGAAGTAGAGAAATGTATTTAAAAATAAACCCATCCCAGCTCTCTACAGGCTGATCTGCTGCCCCCCCAACGTGGTTATTGTGGTGTCCCTGATGACTGGCAAAAGGAGCTAAAACGTTGACTGTCCTGTGGAACTAAAGTTTTCAACACAGCCCAACAGGATAAGATCAAATGAGTGTCCTAATCAGTCAATATTAGTTTTTACAGTTAATCATGAAGACGTTAGATCTGTGTGATGAACACTCATGTAGCAGGCAGGAACTGAAAGAGGAAGTAGTTACTCTGTCTTCTAAATAAACCAAAAGAAAAGGATCCTTTCCCCCACTTTGTCCTTATATACTCAACGTTTTAGGATGTGTTCATAACAATAAGACTATGATAAGTCCATACTGGATCTGTAAAGAAGGAATCTGGAGGTCTTACCTTGACTTACTGCGGCCGTCTGTGATGAAGGGCACGCTGTTTTGGAAGAAGAGTGGTGGGCTACCGTTTGTGACTCCCACTGTCACGCCTCATTCTCACACCATGACCCAGTACTCGCAAACAAGTCAATATTCCCTCAACATTTTAATATTTTACTCTTGGGATGGCCAGTAAGCGTTAAAATGTAATTATTGGTAGTTATGATGACAGAGGTCAGGGTACAAGCGGCCGATATGGGTTTCCTCAGGAGGGTGGCTGGCGTCTCCCTTAGAGATAGGGTGAGAAGCTCAGTCATCCGAGAGGAGCTCGGAGTAGAGCCGCTGCTCCTTCGCGTCGAAAGGAGCCAGTTGAGGTGGTTCGGGCATCTGGTAAGGATGCCTCCTGGGCGCCTCCCTAGGGAGGTGTTCCAGGCACGTCCAGCTGGGAGGAGGCCTTGGGGAAGACCCAGGACTAGGTGGAGAGATTATATCTCCAACCTGGCCTGGGAACGCCTCGGGATCCCCCAGTCAGAGCTGGTTGATGTGGCTCGGGAAAGGGAAGTTTGGGGTCCCCTACTGGAGCTGCTGCCCCCGCGACCCGATACCGGATAAGCGGTCGAAGATGGATGGATGGATGGATGATGACAGAGTTTAAGCTCTCTGTATCATTGTTTTTGTTTTGATACTTTGCATTAGGACAGGCCTTTTTTACACATAAACACACACTTTTTGGGGAATTAAAACAAACATTGATATAGGACAACATAGGGACAACATGGGGGCAACATGAGTGCAGCATGAGGGTTAAGTAAAGTTCTGAGATTATTCTCTGAAGTTCCTCCGTGTTTCCCAGCAGGTCCAATGATCTCTTTTCCAAAGTCTTAGTAGACCGTTCCTTTCTTTGACCCAACTGGAGACGACCACGCTCTTGTGCACAGACAAAAACCCGACACTTTGATGTGGTTTTATACATATTTAATAAATACAAAGTTATTATCAGCAGCATTCTTGATAAAGAAAGCAATGTTACATTTGATTTTGGAAAAAGAAAACTTTCTTCCCCACAGATGGAAAAGTTTCCCGGGATTTAACAAAAAACCCAATACTGCTTTTATTGAATGTTTTGGAGCGCGTGCGGCCATGTTAGGAGAACAACATCAAAACAAGAGTACACTTTACCTTCTTCTCGCGGATCCCACATTTTGTAACTTGACTAGTTGACATCATGGAGGATCAGCTGATAAGTCGACAACAATCATCAAAGAAACATAACTGGGACATTCGGACTCCAGCTGCTCGACCATTTGGCAACTTTAGCTTCATATTAATTAAAACATTACACAACAGACGTTATAAATCAACCTTTTGTAATGAACAAAGTTAAATGTAAACAGGTGTTTGGGCACATTGTTCATTATGTAGTCTGCAGATTAACTATTTAAAAGAAAGGTTGTGTTGGTGGTGTTAGCGGTGTGCAAATCAACTATTAACCCTCTTGTTGTCCTCTCGAGTCAAAAAATGACAAAAAATTGACACTTTTGTCCCTTTTTTAGATTTGTTTTTAGTTTCCACTACCACCACCTTACTAGTTTTACAACTTTTTGGAGTTCATGGTCCATAACCCTCATTTATATAGAATTAAACCTAATAATTGTGTTAAAAAAAGCAGAAATTATGAATTATTTTGACTAATAGTTAAGATCAGAGGAACTAAAGTGATCAGTTGCATTTGCAAAGAGCGTTGGAAGGAATCCAATCCATGTTTTTATGGTAATTTGGTTAAAAAGAAACTCATATTTCAGATAGACATTTTTTAAAGGGGGTCAGATTTGACCCTGGACCACAGGAGGGTTAAACTGTTTTAAAAAAAAGGCATTTTGCGGGTTACAGTACAAAGTGAAGCTACGATTTATCACATTAAAAACAACATACATGACAGCAACATATCCATAAGTTCCAAACTACAAGTGTCTTCCTTGTGTCAAAGGTTTTCATGTGATCATTGGATCTGTACCCAATCTTTTCTCGTTCTTGTTCAAGTTGGCAGCGGTTTTGGCATCACAGTGTCCCCCTGCAGACAGAGACCAGGACCAGCTGGGACCACCTGCAAACTGCGCAAAGCTTCCAGTCGAGCAACACGTACCGAGCAAACAAAAGACTCTGAACCGGGTCCTTGTAGCGCCGACTTTGACAGTTTGCTGCCAAACGTTTCTGCACTTTTTCGGTCACGACTCCAGGACTTTCTGTACTTACGGCGGAGTGCCACAGGGCTCTATTCAAGGCCCAGGGAGAAGTTGATCCCGTGGACGATGCCTATGATGATGGGTTGCCAGGCGACGAGATATCTCAGCCAATCGAGTAGCTGCCCGTACAGGACGTGCGTCTTCTCCCAGCTGGCAGGAGACGAAGGAATTAAGGAGAGCGCTCAGACAGAAGAAAGATGATGCTCAGTATTCTGACAAAAAACATGGTTCGCTGGACTTTTGAATCAGGCAATGCATAACACTTTAAATAAAAATCAAACAGGGTGCACATTATGTTTAGTGTGTTATAAAAGGCAATTTTAACCTGAAAAATACATACGTTATGTTCTTTGCTATTTCATATGTTCCTACCCCCGTTATAACCTCCGCCTAGTAACTCACGTATTTCACATTGGTTTGTTTGTTTCAACAGGATTACGGATAAACTACTAGCTGGATTTTCATGAAAGTTGGTGGAAAGGTGAAGCATTAACCAAGGAAGACCCCCTTGGAATTTGGTGCCAATCCATATCACGCACAGATACAGAAGTTATATTTTGCTTACACACATATACATACACATTGACTTTAATGGAAACCTAATGACTCCATAGCCGTTCTGAAGTTTGTGGAAATCAGGGGTAGTGGTAGTTTTAGAGTAAATCACTTTGCGGATATGTTTCAGATTTGTTAAGCAGCTGCGTGGTCTGGACTAATGCCTGGTGCAAGATGCACATCAGGGCTGGTTCCTGAACCCCATAAATCGGCTGATACGACCAATCATGTCTTCCTTGCAGTAGATGTATGAAACATCAAGCTGAGTTTTAACTTAGGTGTTCTATTTATTGGGTTCTATGTTTTATTTATAATTAGGATGGTCTAGTTTAGCTAAAACACTGCAAATGTTATTTATTGTGTACATTTCTGGACCTGGGTAACATGTTTTGTTCCTTCAAGTCTTAACATGCTTGAATAAACTCATCTGAATGTGAAAGTCTGAATACACAGGGACAGTCTAAGGATACGGGTTGTTCATCAGCTTCTTCATGTCAACCTTCTCGTTGCAGTACGGACACGTCTGCTTCTTTCCCACAATGCACCAGCCGCGGATGCAGAACTCGTGGAATCTGAGGGGGCGGGGCGAGTTAAGGCAGAAACACGGAAGAAATGACTCGGCTTAGACAGTTTACAACCACCAGCTTAGAACAGGGAACAACTTTGAAATAATGATCCTACTGTGACAACAGGACTGATCTGGATGAAGTTTAAAAACTAAATGGTTTAAGACCCCCGTAGACTCTACTTCGGCATTATCCGAGCCCCTGAAACAAAGACATTCGAAAGCACTGCTGCCCCGGATTCGGTTTATAAACCCAGGGTGACCTAACACACAAAGATCTTTAGGAAACGGCGACGCATTTCAGTCATTCTTTTTTGTTTTTAAGATTATTTTGGGGCATTTTTTGAGGCCTGAATCACCTCAACTGGCTCCTTAAGCCGCTGCTCCTTCACGTTGAAGGGAGCCAGTTGAGGTGGTTCGGGCATCTGCTAAGCGCCTGTACTGCGGCGAGGAGTGGACCTCTATATATACGGACCCGCTCTACCAACTGTGATATCCGGGCTCCCACATGTTAGTCTGTGAGCTCCTGACTGTGAGCTGTGAGAGAGAGAGAGAGAGAGAGACATCAGCCGAGTTTTAGGATACATGTGTCCGCAGGACAGCTGGTAGGTGTCTTCTATAAATCCTTCCTCCTCCACGTCCACCAGGATCCTCTGACCACACACGGCGCAGATGTCATCGGTCAGGCTCCTGCTGGGCATGCCTCCCTTGTTGTAGTACTGAACACACACACACACGGTTAACAATGTGTGAATTAGAGGTGTAGAATGTCCGCATTTTTAACACAACACGGGCAAAATATCCGTTTTGTAATCTAGAATTCAACATAATCCTAAATCAGTAGTTTAATCACATGATCTCTTGCTGCTCTTTGTTCCATTTTCCCGTACAAATCTGGGAAAAAGGGCTTTTGTTTTGGCTCCGCTCCTTCTGCATGGAGCTCTTTGCAAAAAGACTTGAAATGATCTGAACTTATTTCCTTAAATGCTTTTAAATCCAGATTGAGAGAACCTGAAATGACCTGTTTACATTGCAAATGTTTTTAACTGTGTTGTATAACTTTTATAAATGTCACTGATTGTGTTTTTGCCCTGCCTCTTGGCCAGGACTCCCTTGAAAAAGAGATTAATAATCTCAACGGGACTTTCCTGGTGAAATAAAGGTTAAATAAAATAAAAAAATAAAAATAATATTTCTGGAGAATACCAATTAAAAAGAAATCATTCGGGAGCTGTAAAGAGGAATGTTGCCATGGGACACAACTTTAAAATCTTAAAGCTTTATCTAAATCTTTTTTGGCAAACAGGCACCAATGAAAGCCAGCTGAATGATTTATCAGCAGTTCCTGTCTGCAGTGTTCCCATAGATGTAGAGACAGATATCGCTGGATTAATGTGCTACTGAATAAAATGTCAAAAACATGAAGAATCTCGGGCATGTTCTGCAGACGGAGCGTCTTTATTCTGTGACTTCTAGGTAGAATCTCGGACGTCTCACTAGTTGGACATCAGCGATGAGGACATCCTCGAGAAGTGTGAGTCTCACCGAATCTACAAATATCAGAGTCAAGTCTGTGGGTTCAGATTTGAGTTTGAATTTACAAAAACTAGTATCGAAACGTCCGGTCATTTCTCATGAATAATCAACAGAAAACACCAGCCCTACCCCGATGGTGGAAGCCATGTAGTCGGAGCAGATTTCTGCAAAGTCTCTGCCCATGACGCCGTAGTAAAGGCCGTAAAACAGCATGATCACACCCACGTCCATCGAGTCCTCCGCCTTGATCCTGCACAGAGACACAAGAACCCCCAGCAGTCTCTTAGTAAGAGGGAATAATTCATACAATGTGTATTGTCTTTCCAATGAATGATTGAATGCACATATATAAACTGTGCTTAACCCTCCTGTTGTCCTCGGGTCAAATCTGACCCCCTTGGATGACCCCCTTCATCTGAAATATGGGTTTCTTTTTAACCAAATTACCATAAAAATGGATTGGATTCCTTCCAACGCTCTTTGCAAATACAACTGATCACTTTTATTCCTCTGATCTTAACTATTAGTCATAATAATTCATGATTTCTGCTTTTCTTTTAAACTCAAATATTAGGTGTAATTGTATATAAATGAGGGTTATTGACCAAGAATTCCAGAAAGTAGTAGAACTAGTGGTAGTAAAGTGGTGTTATTGAGAAAAGAAAAAGAAAAGTGGGAAAAAAGTCTGAAAAGAGACAAAAATGTCAAATATTTGTACGTTTTTGACCCTGGAGGACAATACAAGACTTTACTAAACAGAGAGACATGTTAATTGACAGAGAGGACTTCCAGTCTGAGTATGTGAAAAGACTCCGCAGGGCTTTATGGAGTATTTATTATGCTTTCAGAGTGAAGACATGTCCTGTTTAACTGCATCGACGGCCAAAGACCTGTTAAGGTGCTGAGACCAGACTGGAATCGTTACGGCAACAGGTTTATATTTAAAGAAAGTTTCATTGTGGGTTTCAGGCATGACTCTGCACAGCGTGTCTCTAAATTGTCCGGCAGACTGTTTGACTTGATAAGTCAATCGATTAGCTGATCAACAGAAAGAATCAGCTCCATTTTCCAAGCACAAATATTGAAAGACAGTCCAGATAGTCTGTAGTTCAAGCTGGTCAAACGAGAGGACTCGCTGGGGAAAGAAATATTTCTTTTCAGATCAAATCAATGAAAATGCTCATTTCCTACACTGACCTGTAAGCAGGGCTGTAGTACTCAAATCCGGACTTGAGACCGTTTTTCTATGGTCTCGGACTTGTCTCGGTCTCGCTAGTATTTGGACTCTGACTTGTCTCGGTCTCGGCCACTGGTCTTGTCCCATATGGCTTTTGGTCTGGACCGAGTCCAGTCCCTGTGTCTTTATTATGTTGATAATAATATTGGGGGAAAGTGAAACCCTAAATGATTGTCATGATACTGTCATGCATAAGACCTGTTTTTCTTTCCTGGACTCGGTCTTGACTCAAACCTCTTTGGTCTTGGTCTTGTCCTGGACTCGACTAGTCCTGGTCTTGGACTTGTCTAAGGTGGTCTTGACTACAGCCCTGCCTGTAAGTCTTACCTGTCTTTTTCTATTTTAACGAGTGTTTTGGATTCGTTTTAGCTGCTCTTTGATGTTTTATGTTAAGCACTTTGAGTTGCCTCGTAGATGAAATGTGCTTCACACATAAAGCCGCCTTGCTTCGCCTCGGCGAGCTGACGTTTTTAATGCGAGTGACTGGGACCCAACAACAGATACCCCCCTGGAAAGAGTTCAGCGTGGGCTTGGGACTCCGCCGGCGGAGACTCACCTGAAGAAGACGTTGAAGCCGAACATGGTGAACATGATGGCGAGGTAGCCGAGGACGCCCACCGCATAGCTCAGCTTGTAGATCAACAGGAACCACTTGTAGACCATCCTGAAGGACACGGAAACACACTTTTTAATAAAACACAAGCAAATTACATCACAGTTATTGTTCTCAATGTGTCAGTCATTAACGATGATGTGTTGAGCCGCTGCAGAGCTCCGCGACACCAACTCTGGTGCTTGGCTTGGAGCTCCGTCGCATCAGGGGTAGTTAGTGGTTCAGTTGCCCCAGAACAGGTGACTGTGAGTAGGATACAAAGCCCAGAGAGTTCTTCACTTTCCAGGAGCTGGAGTCATTTTTATTTTTTTTGGCGCTTTTCTCGACATTTTTGCTGCTATTTTTGAGGACTTTTTTCAACGCTTTTTTATTTAAGGTCAATAAGCCTAATTTAACTTTAACTAATTTTAACTTTGAGTTAAAAAAAAACAGATTATGATGACTCATATTTAAGATCGGAGGATGTTGAGTGAATCACAGACTGTTTTAAAAACATTAGAAACATTTTTTCAAATGCTATGAAATTGAATAAACACCCAAAATTTTATGGAAATAACCATTAATTTTACCAGCGAAGAATGCATGGCTACCATACAACATGCATGCATACAAGTTATTTTTAGGGCAATTTAGTTGTAAGAAACCCTAATTTCTGATATGAAAAAACAGGGTCAAATCTGACCTGAGGTTAAGTAAATAGCTTAAATGTTTAGTCAGTTATCAGAATAGTTGAGGAGGTGCTTTTGTTTCCAATATACAAGATTGTAGATTTTCTTTTACTCAAATAATCTGCCAGGTAGAACAGAATTTGGTCCAAATTTTAAACAATACCAAACGAAATTGGATGCAGTCCTACCAGTGCCAAACATCAGCAAAAGAAGAGAAAGGATATATTCTTTAATCAAATTACGTATTTTCTTTAACCCACATGTCAACAATTTGACACATTTTCAGTTTTTTTATCACAAAAAATGGGCGTTCGAAATCAGCTGAAAATGTCAACATTAGAAATATCAAATAACTTTGGAGAAAAAACATCAAAAAAAGCACCCACAACATTAAAAAAGTGACAAAAAAAATGACAGAAAAAGCGATGAAGCTTTTTTTAGTAAGACAACACAACAAGGGTTAAATCCCAAGACAGAAACCCGTCCCTAGATACCCACAGTCCCGACCGTCGTCCTCACCTGGGCGTTCGGCAGGACAGCGGCCTGCGAGTGGCTCTGAAGATGACGTAGCTGGTGACCACGGAGAACATGCTCCACATGGACAGAAACCTCCACCAGTAGAGCTTGATGGTGAAGTAAAGAGGAACCACCCACATCTGGACGAGCGTCACCAGCTGAGGAGGAGGACAGTTTAAAATTACTTTTAATTATTTAACCCTCATGTTGTCCCCCATGTAGTCCCCATGTTGCCCTCATGTTGTCTTCATGCAGGGGCGGCTGTGGCTCAGTGGTAGAGCGGTTGCCTGCCAATTGGAAGGTTTGTGGTTTGATCCCCGCCCCTGCAGTCATTGTCAAAGTGTCCTTGGGCAAGACACTGAACCCAGAGTTGCCCCCGGTGCTGCGCATCGGAGTGTGAATGCGTGTGAATGTTTATTTGATGAGCAGGTGGCACCTTGTACGGCAGCCCCGGCCACAGTGTATGAATGTGTGTGAATGGTGAATGTTTCCTGTAGATGTAAAAGCGCTTTGAGCAGTTGTTAAGACTGGAAAAGCGCTATATAAATACAGCACATTTACATTACATTTACATTTACATGTTGCCTTCATGTTGCCCTCATGTTGTCCCCATGTAGTCCCCATGTTGCCCTCATGTTGTCCCCATGTTGTCCTCATGTTGCCTTCATGTTGTCCTCATGTTGCCTTCATGTTGCCCTCATGTTGTCCTATATCAATGTTCTTTTTAATCTCCCCAGAATAACATGACTGATTCCACCCAACGCTCTTTGCCAAATACAAATCTCTACTTTCATTAATTTTGGGGCATCTTATTACCAGATTACCCTGACCCAGTGTGTGTGTGTGTGTGTGTGTGGGAGGGGGGGGGGGGGGGGGGGGGGGGGGGGGGGGGGTAGCTAGACACCTAAAAACATCTATGCATTAAATTGGACTGATGCTATATTTGGAATATTTTCACAGCTTTATCTTGCCATCAAACAGCTTGGTTTGAGTTTTCCACGGGAGGAACTGAAGCCGCTCTATGTTCTAGCGTTTGCATTAGCCGACATATTCACCGCTAACGGAGCGAGCTGGACAATCTAACCGTCTCCGAGACCCGTGGGGACGAGGGCCACAACATCACGAGACTCAACAACTTAGCAAAGAAGGGTCCTGTTACGGCTTTAACTTTGGGATTTTTCGGCAGGGTTGCCACAACAGACCGAACGGCTTTCTCCGCCGCCGTTACGGAACTACAACTCTAGCTAGCGCACAACTTCAACGTCATCGTTCTCAGACACGCCCTCTGTTCCCTGATTGGACCGGGTCGGAGGGAACCCAAGAGTACCCTGCAAACCCAGACGTAGGTACTAGGAGGGCGGAGCCAGGCTAGGGCGTTCCAACAGTCAGTTAATTGTAATTTAGCCAATGAGTATCAATTTAAAAAGTGTAAATCTGATTAATATTGTCGTTGTCTCACGTTGTAGGACCGGTGGTGCCGCTGCTTCCACTGCACCAGGACTATCTGGGCCACCACCAGCGTGGCGATGAGGATCATCACCATCTCCGCGTGCATGGCCTCGTGACCCCTGTGCTTCACGTGCAGACGCTCATGCTGCACCCTGAAAACCACAGAAGAAGAAGGAAAAAGTGGAAGTCGTGAGGCAGAAAGATGAGATGGAATAGGACTGGGAATGAAAATGCAGCATTTGTTTATATATAGCCAAGTATTTAATATTAAATGAAGCATATTCTGGGGTGTACAATGGGAAAGAAAGTGCTGCTACTCACTTCCAGTTCTCCCTGTGAGTCATTTTCAGCAGGTCGTCCTGTAGAGAGACAGGGACAGAAATAGCAGCTGTGGGTCTCAATGGACACTTTAATGTAGGTTAACACAACTTATTACGCGCAAGGAGATGCAAGACCCTTATTAAAGTCATTATAAAGCATAATGCATGACTAAAACAAGGCGTTTCTTGTGTTTATAACACCTCTGGTTTGCCACGTCCCAACAGCAGCTGCATGTAGCTCTAGATGCACCAACGTTAGCTCCCATCGACCACTTTGTGTTCATTTAGACGTCAAAAGCGTCATATTTAAGGTTTCATAGTGCGTGAACAGACGCGTTATTAACGCCGGGTTACATACCTGAGGGTGCACACCCGCCATTGTTTGCGTTTTATCCTCCTCTGCCTCCAGCCCCGGCGCAAGCTAGCAGAGCTAGCACTGCTTTGACAGCATCTTCCCCGCAAACAGCTGGTCTCAGGCGGCGCGCGTATGGAAAGCCAAGAGGGTCAAAAATAACTCTCAGCGCGTATATATCACAGACAATAAGGTAAGGCCGTTGATTTTTAGGTTGAAAAAATTTTAACTCTTTCCATTTATCTCCTTGTAAAAATGTAAATGGGTCACAACATATATATTTACTTGAATATGGTCAATAAACGTCATTTATAGGAAATTATCCCTAATGTTTGAGTTAGAAAAGCAGAAATTAGGAATTATTGAGACTAAAATTAAAGGAATGGATGTTGATGATAATCACAGACTGGAATATATCAATTTTTACTCAATACTATTTCAAAAACACTTCCATTTGTTTTACAATGCTATAAAATTGAATAAGACGCCCCAAAATTAATGAAAGTAGAGATTTGTACTTGGCAAAGAGCGTTGGGTGGAATCAATCATGTTATTTTGGGGAATTAAAAAGAACATTGATATAGGACAACACATGAGGGTTAACCCTTGTGGTTACACACTCAGTAGATCAATCCTGGGTCAATAGTTTAATAGCTTAACATTTAATTTTCCCACAGGTTTGTCACCAACATTACTACCCCCCCCCCCATAATTAAGGTTTTCAACCAACATTTGTTACTTAATGTTCTTGTCATAATTTTTTCATAGTGCTTTGAAATTGAACTCCCAAATTCAATGAAAGTATTGGACCGATAATTATACATTTTTATATCCACACTTTGTGTTTGATAGAAACTCAAATTTCTGATATTGAAACTGAATCAAATTAGACAGGATGACAACACTATTGCGTGCATGTAGTACTGTCTTCACCTGGCCATTTTGTGACAAATGCATTGCACAATTTCAAAAAGTAGTAGATGTAAATCCTGTGCATCAACCAGTTGTTTACCACCTTCTAATCCCATATAACGTGCAAAACATGTCATCATAGCTGCTTAACTCAGCTGTGTAAAAAGCACACGTCACATAATTTAGTTTAACAGTTGGATCTTTATTTTTGTAAACAAGTGTTGATAAAGCCGAAGTGTAGAGATGTCGATGCATCGCAGCCACTGGCTGATTGACCTGTGAGACAAAAATAAAAACCTTTAGTTGACAGACAAACATTATGTGCTGATTATCCAATAGAACAGATTTCGCTCAGACATCCAAGGAAGGTTTGGGCCATCTCTGGTCCGTTAAGACCTCTGGTGGAAACTACGAATGGCAGGAA